>NW_024609846.1:61026687-61111788 GCF_016920785.2 Ixodes scapularis | reverse complement strand
ATAAAAAGATTTCTAATTAACCCATGCGGAAAGAATTCTAATATATATATATATATATATATATATATATATATATATATATATATATATATATATTAATCTATTTGTTTATTTTACGTTCCTGGGAGATGTTTCTTTTAGAATGTACACGTTTTTAGTAGAAGAAACTTGTTTCAAAGTTTTGGGCCTCTGAATATGCAAGAATACAACACTTCCGGCGGGTTCTTTGATAGTTTTTTTCTTCCTCCAGCTTTTCATCCCCGGATTTCTGATGATGTTTATTTATTTACTTATTTATTTATTTATTTTTTTTTACCGATGGCAGAGTTATTTAGGTTGAAAAGACGTGGCTTTGAACTTCCGAATCACTAAGCATGTGACGAGCAGTGCCTTCTGACAACAAGTGTCTAACAACGACCATCTACGCGATCTTTTATGGAGTGAAGAGCGACAGTAGCCATACATATGCATAAATCATTTCAGATTAAAATAAGCTCGACCACGCCCTCTTTCCCCTTATTGTTTTCTTTAACATTTAATATCTGGGAGGGGAAACTAGAGCCCCCCCCCCCCCGTCCCTTTCCTTCTCCCCGTTTTTCCCCTTCCGATGCCACTGGTATGGTAGAACGCTCCTCGACCTCGAGTTGTGTCGGCTTCTGTGCTTTTTTCTCGGCGTTTCTTCCGTCCTGGAAAATAAGCCTTCAAAGCAATTACAAACTAAAATATTGTCGAGGCGCAGGCGAGCTGGTGTATGTTGATCATGGTGCAAAATCCTGAGACTGAGAATGAAATTTGAAAGAAGAAGTGTAGGAAGACAGAAAAAAGGGGACAGGGCAACGTCTCAAGCTCAGTTCAGTTGAGTTTGAGACGTTGTCCTGTCCCATTTTTTCTGTCTTCTTACACTTTTTCTTTCAAATTTCATTCCCAGTCTCAGGACTTTGCATCATGTACAAACTAAACTTACTATATGGTAGCGTCACTCGGGCGGCGTTCGATCGGGTTACTGCCAGCGTGCAAGGGGGTAGGGAGGCAGTTTGCCAGATCGCTTCAAGGTTTTTCTGAGCTTCAACCACCTGCCTGCCCCTGGACGTTTCGAACTGGATGAATATCGACGTTCGTGTCCTCACTATGGCGTGAGGCACGTTAAAGAACCCCCGGGCTGGCGGTCACAATTATTAATCTATGGTCACACGTCACTCTGCACTGGAAAATATTCCAGCACATCCGGGACACTCGTCGTCTCACTTAATAGCCTGACCAACTTCGCGCACACTAAATATCACACCCGGACTTTTCTAAACCTGATTTCGTAAAACCATGCGAGGTGTGAAAACGTTATTTGAAACTGAAACTGCGAAGGAACATGAAAACCGGACTTCGAACTTTGCGCACTTGGACTTGAAAGAAATTCCAAACCTTCGAAGTTTTTTTTCCGAATTTAGCCCGTAAAGAGAATCGAAACCTTCGAACTTTCCGACCTTTATGTAAAAAAATCGAAATATTAGAAATTAACGAATTTTATGTCTATAAAAATTCAAAACGTTCAAATTTTTCCAACTTCAGATCCAAATGAATTCGAAATCTTCGATTTTTTTTAAACTTCAGGTTCGAACTTCAGGTTCGAGGGTGTCGCGATCAGCCAATCAGGACTCGGCGTTCTGACGTCACCGTTACCCCCTGCCAAAGTTATTAGATTAACTAAGTTACGGAACTGCTCATAGACGCTGTATGCGCGAACGTTACCCCCCCCCCCCCCCCCCCCCCCCCCCCCCCCTCACTCTCCATGACGCCAAGCGTCGCTCGACGCGCCGCCGGACGGCTGCTTTGGTAACTGAATCGGGATACGTTCGTTTCAACGTTACTAGAAACGTAAAAACCAACTGGAAGAAAGCTCTTTTTTTGTAGTAACGTTTATTGGAGTTTAGTACAAAATGGGGGGCGCGTGATGTTTTCTAAAATTTTTTGTTTGCAAGGTTTTGCGGCACAATTAATATTGTTTTCATACAACCATGCCTCAGCGGTGATTTCAGGTAGCGCGTCCCGACCTAGGAGCATTTTAACTTCGACAGCAATCCGCGGCGCGTCCGCTGGGGAGACCGGGTTGGCGCCTCTGTAACCCTTTCCACCGTATCTGTTTCGGCTCCGAAATGGCCGACTGAAGCCAAAATAGATGTTACGTGCAGTTCCGCGAGTGACCGCTGCAGGATAAATGGTGGCGTTGTGGGCGCCATTTGGCACTTCAGGTGGGCTCTTTGGAACGCATAGTCATGAAACGAAAATATAGATGGCGCTTTGAACGACGACTGGCTAGGGTGCCTACATGTCTGTCTGTCTGAGGGTGAAGACATCCATTGTTGCCCTGAATGTGCCAGCGCGTGACGCTCTCGCGCGCTCGGTGCGCTCGGTGCGTGACTTGAGAGGTAAAATGGCGTCTATTCATTAGCCAAAGCTACGCGCTCGAGCTGAGTGACACCAGATTGCGCGCGCTTCAAAATGCATAAAAAAACTGTTGGGCGGAAAAATGGCTGAGATGTCACCACTCAAGCAAAAGCGCGCGTGTGTATGAAGGCACTCTACGACTGGCCAGAGCCGTTTATCGAGAAAGTTGGGCCATACATTGGTTTGAATAGGCGAGCATCTCGGGGCCAGCCACAGGCCGCGAAACAGCCCCTAGCGGTGGTCGTGAGCTCTAAATTTGTGACACGACTAATTCAAGCCGTTTTAGCGTCGCTAGAGTTAAAAGGTGTAACTCTCAGTGACTGAAAACTTAGTGCGTGCGAGTTTTCGTCACGCCAATATTCAAGTGTAGAATAAACGAACGTGCGCTCCAAACCAGGGCCAACTTGCTAGAAATAGCGTCTCAGCTGAGACGGTGAAAGAAAGCACTGCCAAAGCCAGCGCACGAGCCGAGCGGGACACCGCGTCTCCAGACGCTAGCGCGCCCCACCCTGTGCACTGTTTTCTTTCTGCCAGTCACAGGACGCTGTTCTAACAAGCCAACATCAGCAGTGCAGAGAAAGGCATGGGCACGAGCGCATGGCTTTGGAAAGTGGCTCCAACGCACGAGTTCACGTACAAACAGAAGCGTTTTGCTGAGCTAGGTTCACGCGCCTGTACCTTTGTCTTCACTGCCGACATTTGTGAGATGGAGCAGAGAGGCCGAGATTGAACGCCTCTATTTCACGCTTTGAATGCCGTTTGCAATATTGTGACGTCGCAGTCTCCTGATTGGTCGACGCTGTGTCACAAATTTAGTTTACGCTCTAAGCGCGGGGGGAATATTCGGCGCTGGCGGCGGCCTTTGCTCCGCCTGTTGGCCAAACTCCCAAACTCTCCCAATACACGGCTCTACGACTGGCCAGAGCCGTATATGGGGAGAGTTTGGTCAGTCTATGATCTCGCCGCCGTAATGCTCTCCTCCCAAGTGAGCCAATCAGCACGCGGCGTAGAGCGAGAGGAATGAGCGCATGCGCGTGAACTCCCGGCTGCTCCCACCTGAGTGGGGAGGGCCGCCATCTTCGATCATTCTCCCGACGGAATGCGTGGGATCGGCACCTAAATCTCGATTATTGCCTTTTATATCGCTGGCTCTGGCAAGAAAATGACATTCTGTTATTCCTCGGTGGGTTAAAAAGCTAATAAATAAAGATTTTTCGGCGTATGGCCACAAACTTTTATTCAGGCGGAAAAGAAGTCGGCCCGTAGCAGACGACGCGTAGCCTCAGCACTGCTCTTCTCCGACCAGTCTCAGACAGCGTTGATAAAAAATGGCGGTCCTCTCCTCTCTGCTCCCTTCTTTCACTCTCGCTCCTTCGGCGCTCTCCTCCCTTTCATTTACTTTTCTCCTCTCCGGCGCCTTCGTCGCCACACCCACTGGCCAAACTGTCCCAATATACGGCTCTGCGCCTGGCGCATTGAAGTGAGTGAGGGGGGGGGGGGGGAGTACCCCCCTCCGCGGGAGTTCCACAACTGAGGTAATCTAGGAACGTTGCCCCCTTCGCAAGAAGCAGACGATCTTGCCCTCCGCATAGGCCCGTAGCTCTCATGTTTTGAGCAGCGCTCCAGGCGAGCAAAATAGAGTATTTGGTTCGCGTTTCGAACGTGCGTCCATACGCTTCCCCACTAAAGTTTTTTTTTTTTTTTTTTTTTATATCCGTTCCATTCTAAGTGCCAGCGTAGCAGAGGCTACAAGAGCGAGCTGCGAGCTTTCAGCGTCCCTGCCAAGCACGCGCGCTCATGCAGTACAAGCATGGTTCAGGAGGACGTGCTTTTACGAGTAGCTTCGGCTTCGCTATCACGTAAAGTGAAACATACCTGCTCGTGGAAGAAATGAAAGAAAGCAATGATAAAGGGAATCTTTAATGGGACGCTGCGGCCGCCAGCTGCATAATTCTTTCTTTTTTAGACGTTTTGTTACCGCACCTCCACAGGTGCTGACAGATGTTTGTGTTCGAAGGTGGCACGTGCAATATTGAACGTTACAGCGCCACACGGACGGTGCAGCCAGCATAACATGGTCGCGTCTTGCGTAAGTCTTCCGGACGCGCTCGCGCCCCCTGCCCCTGTTGCGAAAGGCCGCAGGACCAGACCTTCTCTATCTAATCCGACCGGCACCGGTGAGGGCCTTGAGTATCGTCGCCACGTGGCTCCGGTCAGCTGTGCGCGGAAACGAAGCGAGAGGCGACAAGGGATGCCGTGGCTTTCTACGGAGGACCACCGTGTTGATGTCGCCACACCTAGGCACGAGGCTGAGCCGGACCCTTCTTTCTGGCTGCGATTACGCTGGCCCGAAACGGGGTCAGCCAAGCCACAGCGCTTCCCTCTCTCCCTTCAAGGAGCGTCGGCATGAGTAGGCTGAACTGGTAGTGCGCTTCTCCGCAAGGCTCCCCGTGACAGTTGGTTTTTTTGCAATGCACGTTCTCTTTTACTTTCCTTTCCCTCTAAGCTTAACGCGGCGCAAAAAAAAGAAAAAAGAAAAAAAAAAAGAAAAAGGCGTTATGGCGTTGCGTTTTTTTTTTTTTCTTTCTTTCTTCAACGGCTTTTTTAGCCACTCCTGCGGGTTGGGTCACGTGACAATAAGGCTGGAGGAATCAACTAGAACAACTTTTTTTTTTCTTTATTAGACAGAACAATGCAGCACAGAATGTTATGTCATGAAAACACCTCGCCTCACTGCTTGTGGGCGAAACTAAAGTTCTTTCATGTTCTTTATCTCGTCAAACAAGTGCGCCCAATCGGGTGCGGTTTCTGCAGTACGGCAGTATACAGACTGAACCTCGGCGACAACATCGAGGAAGTGCTTATGTACAGATTTGATCTTGGGGTTGGCATGCCGGAATTCCATCCTAGTTTTCCAAATACTGAACAGTCCAAGCAAAATGAAATCATAAGGGACATTGTCGCTCTTCTCAACTGGAAGGTGTGCTGGGTTAATGAAATGTCTTTTTTCAAAGTTCTTTGCAAAATGTCCCAGAAGAACACGGCGTCCCAACAATGAATGAAGACGTGTTTGATGGGTTCGGGTGTTTTACACAGGAGGCAATTCACAGACCAGGGGACGAAAATTCCCTTTTCTCTTAGCCACGGTTTGACCGGGAGCGTGCCAATGTGCAACTTAAAGAAAAATGACTTAGCAGCTGGTGGAACGCACATTCTTTTCACGCGACAAAGTACATCTTGCCCGGGATACAAAGGTGCAGAAAAAAGGAGCTCAACCAGGTCTCGGCTGAGCTTTTTCTTCGTGACAGTTCCAAGGTATTCCATTGAAAAACGGGTTTGCAAAAACAGTGCGGCCTCTTTTACCTCTTTCAAGTACCCCGAAAGACTTGGGGGCTCAGTACATTGATTAGTCACCAGCATTGTCGGTAGGGAGTTCGCCAGTCTCACCTGGATAATATTGCGTAAAAACGGGTGGTTCTGGTCGCGCAGAAAGAAGAAGCGTGAAACGAGCTTTCTAACAAAAAGATGCGAAAGGCCGAGGCCTCCGTCCTTCACTTTACGGAAGAGGTTGTCCCTTCTCATCCGTTCCCAACCCGATTTCCAAATAAAAGTGGCGAACACCCTGTGGAACTTTTGGATGTTGACGCGCGGACATGACAAGACTTGCAAAATATACCATATTTTTGCTGCCAGAAAAATATTGCACACTTTAGCTCTCGTGAATATTGACAGGCCCCGATTTGTCCATGTGTCTGCCTTACTCTTTAAAACGTTCGCTACTTCCGTCCAGTACGGCGCGCTACTCTTATAGTACTCCAGTGGCACTCCGCGAGATAAGTACAGGGTGTCTTTTCCCAGGTTATACCCGCAAAAAACCGAGGCTTTGAATCCCACATGCCGTGCCACACTCCGCAACATTTCCCCCAGTTAATCGCCGCTACGGTGGCATTACAGAATTCTTTGGTTAGCACAACCGTTTCCGTAACACTAACTGCATCACTACAAAAAACGGCAACATCGTCAGCATATGCAGACACTTTAATCTCGACGCTATTTAAAGAGAAACCGCGAATGATATTGCTGGCTGCTACACTCACGCAAAAGGGTTCGAGGTATAGCGAAGACAATAAAGGCGACAGGGGACAGCCCTGTCTCACTGACGTTAGAAGAGCAATGCTTTTAGAAACATGATTATTTAACACAATTGTTGTTTAGCTTTACTTTACTTATTTTGTAGAAAACAACGATGGGTTGCGCGACCATGCAGGCCCGTAGGTCACCGTTGAGGGGGAAGG
The DNA here is from genome assembly GCF_016920785.2 of Ixodes scapularis. Taxonomy (NCBI): domain Eukaryota; kingdom Metazoa; phylum Arthropoda; class Arachnida; order Ixodida; family Ixodidae; genus Ixodes; species Ixodes scapularis. The sequence continues at coordinate 61,105,054 of NW_024609846.1, read as the reverse complement.
GGGAGGGGGAGAAAAGGATAAAAGAAGAGAAGAAATGAAGAAAATGAAAGAGAGAGTGTGACAGTCATAGTGTCGTCATCGTTGTCGTGTATGGATCCGGCGTACCATGGGCTGCAGTGCAATTGTTCGCCTAGGCGGAGGAAAAGCCGGACTGTCCCTGCGTATGGCGACTAGCACTCGGGAGTGAGGTTCTATGTCCATCTTCCTAGGCGGTTAGACCATCCTGGAACGTCAGTAGTGTCGCTATATTATGTCGCATAGCCGCGTGCGACTCAAGAATTTGGCTTGCGCTGTTAGCATTCTTTCCGCCTCAGCTGTTGCTGTGGGCCTAATCAGCGCTTCCGAGGTGTCACTAGGACATCCGAGGGCGGAGTAGGTTTGTCTTAGTTCGTCCCGCTCTTGTTTGTACAGGGGGCACACACATAGAAGATGCTCGTCGTCGGCGGTCACCCTACATTTACCGTATGCGTCAGCTCGGTGGTCCTTCCATTTTGCCAGGTAGGCGGGAGTGAAGGCGCTTTTGGTGCGTAACCTGTGAAGGACGGCTGTCTCGTTTCTCGTCAGGCGTCCGGGAACTTTAGCGGGTAGAGGTCCATTCTCGAGCTCCGGATTGCGTGCAGAGATTATTCGCCGCGTCAATAGGCGAGCGTCTGCGAAAGCGGGGACCTCAGAAATGGGGCAGTTTGGCTCGTCGTGGGCCCGGTCCGCGAGGGCGTCAAGTGCTTCATTGCCCTCAATCCCGCAGTGAGATGGAAGCCACTGAAAGGCGATCGTCCATCCTCCCTTTTGGAGATTCTGAGCTTTGGCCATTACCTCCCGTGCGAGTGCAGGTGCCCTGTCGGTTTTCTCCAGGAGTCTTAGCGCCGCCCTAGAGTCCGTGAGCAAAACCAGGTTCCCCGGTTGTTTCCCATCCGTCATTGCCAGTCCCAGGCGGAGGGCTGCCAGCTCGGCTGTTGTGGATGACGCATGAAAGCTCAGCTTCTCCATTCTGCTGTGTCCTTCCGAGATCGCCGCAGCCGTAGCTGTTCTTCGTTCTGCTTTCACTGACCCATCTGTGAATGTTCGTGTCCATCCGTGGTAGAATTCTTCGATGTGCTGTGATGTGTGTTGATACGCTACTGTCGCTGGTGTTACTCTTTTCGGACCCATCTGCGCTATATTCATTTCGACCCTCACAGCGGGAGGCTCACTGGGCGGCGGTGGAAGTGTAATGTGGGTGGTTGGGCACCCAGCAATTTCTTCAAGGAGATTGACGAGTGTCGCAAGATGTGCACTAGGAGTCGCTATGTTTTTCACGAGTGATACTGTGCTGGGAGTTTCTTGTATTCGTATGAAATGTCGTAGAGCCCGCTCTGTCGCTGCATTTTGCACTGTGTTTGTTCCCGATTCTACTAGTGTATAACGCGATGATGCCGTCCGTGGGACGCCGAGACATATGCGCAGTGGCACTCTTTGTGACCTTTCCAAGCTTGCCCACTGCCTGTGGTTGAGGTCCAGGAGTGGGAGTGCGTAGAGCGTTCGTGCTTTGATCAGTCCATGGTAAAGTTGAAGCATCATGCGTTGTGAGGTGCCCCTTCGTACCCCTCCAAGGATGCGAAGGATGGACGTCGTTTTCTTGTTGTTGTTGAGGACTGTGCTCACAGCAGGTTGCCACGAGACTCTGTCATCTAGTTTCAGGCCCAGGTATGTTGCTTGCTTTACTATTGGTACTGGGGCCCCTGCAATCTGTAGAGACAATGTGAACTTGTACGTCCTGTGTGGCGCATTGAGCAGGGCTACCGATTTTGCCGCGGAGAGGCTGAGGCCCAGTGTCGTTAGAAAATGGAAGATGTTGTCCAGAGCTCTCTGCAGTTCCTTCTGGACGCTTTTCCTACAGCAGCCTCGGTCGGCCGCCCAGATGGCAATATCATCTGCGTAAACCGCCATGTTCACTGGGCGGATCGTCCGCTCGCCTATCCGGGCTGCTTGCGGGAGTGCCGCCAACGCCACACTGAACAACAGCGGGCTCAGTACGCTGCCTTGCGGTACCCCTCGTGTCATACGCCTCACTGTGCTGCAGACACCCCCAGCGCTCACTTGTGCCTCGCGGCCTTCCAGGAACGCGCGGATGAAGGCAAGCATTCGGCCACCGATTCCCAGTCTTTTCAGCTCTGTCACGATGCTGTTGTGTTCAACGGCATCGAAGGCCTTGGAGATGTCGAGGAGAACTACACCTGTTGTTCAGTGTCGGGACTTGCCGTCCTCCAACGCTGTGACCAGGTCAGCGATGGCGTCCGCTGTACATCTGCCGCGTCGAAATCCTGCGTAGCACTCTGGCAGAGCTCCTACCGTCTCGAGATGGTGCACCAGCCTGCAGAGGATTATCCGCTCGAGGAGCTTCCCGACGCACGACGTCAGAGCTATCGGACGGTAGGAGTTGGGCTGGACTGACGGTTTGCCGGGCTTGAGGAGTGGCACGACGATGGCCTTCTTCCAGTCTTCCGGGAGGCATGCTGTTGTCCATACCTCGTTAAGGTATGCCAGGAGGTCTGGCAAGGCGTCCTCTTCGAGGTTTCGAAGCGCTTGTTTTGTCACTCCCGTCAGGTCCGGGAGCCGACTTCTTTCGAGGCAGCGATGCGAGGGCGCGTTTGAGCTCATGGAGATGAAGGTCCTCCTGTCCCATGGTCATCGCCTGAAATTCCCGTGGTCTCCATCGGATCCAGCCTTTGGGTGGTTTCCTCGGTCCTGCAGGGAGGGACGGGGTACTGAGTAGTGCGTCCGCGATGAGTTCTATCACAGCTTGTGTGGTAACATGCAGCTTGATGGCCATGCCGATGATGGGGTGTCTTGGTCCCGGTCTGCATGTTAAGCTCCTTGCCATTCTCCATGCGCTTGTGCTCCCTCCTCTTCCGTCCAGTGTTTCACACTTGAGCTGCCATTGTTCTCGTGCTAGCCGTTTTCCGTGCCTTTTAAATTTTGCGTCAGGTCTCCTGAACGTGACCTGGTCCTCGAGTAGCCTTGTTCTCTTGGCTCGCCGCTGGGCTTGTCTTCTTTTTGCACGAAGCTCCAGCCACTCTAGCTCTGGATTTGGCCTGTTGGCCGGCACGCTTACCGTGTGAGTCGCCAGTCGAAGTGCGTCGGCCATAGCCCGAGTGGTGAGGGGTTGACCACTAGCACGCAAGCTGGAGAGGTGCCACCGGTACTTAGCCCAGTCGACAACTTTGCAAGTCTTCGAGGGCGGTTTAGGGAGGTTTCCCACTATGATGGGTGTGTGGTCACTTCCCCACCCGTCGGGTTGAGGGGTCGCTCGTAGCAGTCTGAGTGTCCCGGCCGTGAATGTCAGGTCTATCACACTTTGCTGCGTGTCTGCCCTAAGGAATGTTGGGGTCCCTGTGCCAATTTCTTCGAAGTCTGTTGTGTCCAGGAGTTTCTGCAGTCTCCGACCTCTGGCTGTTGTCTTCCCGTCTCCCCAGGACTCGTTGTGAGCATTGAAGTCACCGCCGATCAGCATATCCTTGTCTGTGCCAAGCTCCGCTCTCATCTCGGCCAGAACACGTGGTCGCCACTTGCCCAATGGATGTATATATGCCGAAACTATCACGATATCTTTTCTGCGTGCGCGCACCTGCACCCCGGCGAAGTCCGCCCTTTCTGAGCAGTACTTGGTGAGGTCCAGCTGATGGTGGTATACACTGTTCCTCACGAGTATCACTGCCCACGGATATTTGCCTGTCTGCTTGGTCGCGTAAGCGGTGTACTGAGGGATCTTGATTTGTTTTTGTTTCATTCGTGGCTCTTGTAGCAGTAGTATATCAAATGGATGTTCCAGTAGCCGTGCTTTGAGATCCGTGAGTCTTTGTCTTAGACCGTTACAATTCCACTGCAGAATTGTCGGGCATCCGGTGTATTGGGTTGTTCTGGTCGTTTTATTGTGTGCTGTCATGAATAGGTCGTTCCGGGAACACTAGCCATACACTTCCAGCTACGCCATGAGGCATTTGATGAATGATAAATGATGATTTCGGTGGTGACCAGTCTAAAACAGAGACAGTTATTCTGCTCACGAGTAAGAAAAGCATAAAAGACCTTCAGAATGCCATCATAATAATAGGCTCTAGGGAAAGGATTGCCCCGATCACTTGATGAAGCGCTGACGAAGGTGAGAGTGTGTTCAATAGTCTACGAAGCGCAGTGATCGCAAGTGCAATTATGGCTTTAAAAGGAGAACCATGTTCCATTCCACTAGTCTGGTTGGATGTCGGCAAATGCCCCCCAGAAACCGTGTGCGAGGTGATGTCTTTGATGTTCGGCTGTTCCCAAAAGGATGATTTTGGAGAACTGTTTGTGGTGGACGCTACGCCCACGGACTTGTCAATTGCGCCCTCCGGTGTCTTAAGCAGAGGGAACTCTTCAGCAGTCAGCGGAGGTACATCGTTGGTGGCGTTCTTAGATGAGTGCGTGTTTTTAGCAGGCGTTTTCTTGATAACCTGTTTCTTAGCATGTACGGCTCCTTTCGCTTCGCGAAATGTAGTGTTGTGCTCGAGCTTGTACCTTATAATCTCAGTCTCTCTCTCTTTAACCGGGCAATCTGCTGCGTTAGAGGCGTGGTCACCTTCGCAGTTAACGCAGTACGGGGCGCCTTCGCACATGCCGTCACGACTTTTGCCCCACCGATGGCACAGTTGCGACATAATCGTGCATGCAGCTGCGATGTGGCCAAACTTGTAGCACTTGTAGCATTGCAGAGGGCGTGCTCTGTAGGAAATCACTTCTGTTCTCACGAGGCCCACTTTCACGTGTTGGGGCGCCTGCTCTCCTGCAAATGTTACGCGTACCACGGGCGATGTTTTGCCGAGTCGCTTCACTTCAACTATGCCGATGGATGACTGCAGCTGTGTCTTTATGTCATTTTCGGTATAGTCCGGGTCTATATCCCGGAGGACGCCAAAACTGCCTGAGTGTTCTCTTGGTAGGTAGGCTCTCACCGGCACTGTACAAAGCTTGGTCACCTTGAGGAGCTCGGCTTTGAACGCGGGTCTTTTCACGTCGACTGCAAGGATGTTCCGAGCTTTGTTTACGCGAACAACAGTGACCATGCCTGGCGCAACGTTGTTCAGAAAGTCTTTGAGTCTGAACTTGCTGAGCGAGTCAATTTTCTGGTTGTCAGTGGGGGCATAGAGTACGGTGCATCCGACTTGAAGGTTTGCCCCTTCCTGGAGAGCTGGCGTTTTGCTCGGGCAGGTCTTGCGTCGCTTTTTCCCATGAACGGCCTCATATTCTCCGTCGTCGGATTCCATGGATTCCATGGGATCGTTGTCGTGGGTAGACATGATCGTCGATGAGGAGCTGCTGGTTGTACCGGTGAGAGCTTCCTTCAGCGGAATTGTGTATCCATCTTTCACGAGCGTGGCGGAACTTGCTTGTCCTTGGTCCTCTTCGAGGGCCGCCGGTAAGAGCGATGCCGTGGTGGACATTTTTGCAAATATCCTGGCCTCCTTGGAGGAGGCCCCTTGTGCGCTGCGATCGGACCCCCCCCCCCCCCCCCCCCCCCCCCCTGGTTGTAGGACACCTCAGAATGTCAGCAAGTAGGATCGTTATACAGTTAGTTATTTAGCTGGAATTAGGAGATACAGACGAAGGTAACCCAAAGCTGTGTCGTCGTCGTCGTCTCCTATTTAACACAAGTCTGGTGGTACACCCTTTATATGCCATGCACACCCCTTTTAGAATAATGTCTCCTACATTAACGTGCTCTAATATAGTCGTCAGGACATCATGTTGGACTTTGTCGAAAGCTTTCTCGAAGTCTAGCTGTACCATTGCTACTTGGCCCCTCCCCACTGTTTCCAGAATGCTTCTAGCGACATGAATGTTAGTTTGTATAAAGCGTCCTTTTATCCCAAACGTCTGGTGGTTTCCGATTAAACTGCCGATTATACTTTGAAGCCTCCGCGTAAGGATCTTGGTAAAAATTTTGTAATCAGTGTTACACAGTGTTACACAGGCCTGTAACCCGTGACTTTAAGCCTTGTCTTTTTATCCTCCGACTTTGGTATCAAGATGGTATGGGCTTCCGCAAAGGACAACGGTAGTTGTTGATTTTTGTATGCCTCACGAAAAACACATAACAATAAAGGGCTAATTGTGTCTTTAAACGTTTGGTAAAATTCAGCACAGAGACCGTCAGGTCCAGGCGTCTTTTGTTTTGCTAGGGATTCTATTGCGTGGTCCACTTCGCTCTGGGTGATATCACCTTCAAGCCAAGTTTTGACGTCGTCATGAAGCTTCGGCATGTGTGTTAGAAAATCGATTAACTTATCAAAGCCTATGGTGGTCCGTTTTTCACCAAAAAGATGTTGATAATATTCAAAGAACACTCCTTCAATAACTGCCGTATCGCTACTGATTGTTCCTTTATATTCTATTTCTCTAATTTCTCTGGATAAAGCATACTTCTTCTCGTCAGCGAGCGCCCGTTTGGTGGGTTGTTCTCCACACAAAAATTTATCTGAGCGTGCACGCACGACAGCTCCCTTGTACTTAGACTGTAGACAAAATCTACGAGGTAGATTTTGTCTAGCTCTGCTTTTATATACCGAATGTCCTCGTTACTCGTGCCTGGTTGTTCACACTCTGCTAGGCAAAAAGAATTCAAATTTCGCTTCAATTCCCTTTCACGAGCTCGACTTTGGAAGGTAATGTTACTCGCCCGTTCTACCGCGGCTAATTTAACGTCTTCTTTAAAAACATCCCAAGCTTCGCTGATGGCGGTCTCTCTTTTGGCCATAGTGCACAACAGCTCACAGGCAGTATCAGCGAACTGTTTATCGGTCAGGAGCGTTCGGTTTAGTTTCCAGAGCCCCCAGTTGAATCTAGAAGTCGGGTGTTCTTTCCTTCTAACCTTGACGCTAACAAAGCAATGGTCAGTAAAAAAAAATAGGTTTAACGCGATAGTTGTGCACTGCTCGCAGAACGCCGACTGAAACATAAATACGGTCTAAGCGGGCGTGCGATACATTTTGAAAATGGTTAAACCTAAAGTCGTCCCTTCTGCACAACGCACCAACGTCCTCAAGTCCACACGATTCGACGATTTCTTTCAAAACACTTTAACTACTGTCACTATACGCTGCCTGCGCGGTTCTGTCTCGTTCGTCACACACACAATTAAAGTCGCCCATGAGAACAACACTCTTGTCGCACTCCATATAACTGTGCGAAAACACCTCTCTGTCTCTCGCAGTATTAGGTGCATAAATACACATCAAGCGCCATTGCACTCCTGACAATATGAAATCGCATGAAATGAAACGCCCGCACTCATCAATGACTACTTGCAGGTTTTCATATCTTAAAGACTTTTTTATAAAAAGAAAACAGCCCGCCGAAAAGCCCAGAGCATGACTCGCGGCTACCTCGTACCGCCCCAGATAAGGACTCAGCGCTCTGGCGATATTATCCTCCGCTTCCATCTTCGTCTCTTGTACCGCAAGAAAATCCGGCTGCTCGTCTGTCAACAGACGCTGCAATTGGTATTGCTTCTTTCTTGAGGACAACCCCCGAACATTCAAAGTAGCAAAACTAAGGGCCATTCGGATCTTATTTAAGTAGACCAAGTTACGCAAGGAGAGGAGGCTAGGATGCAGTGAGACTAAGCAATTGACAGAACACGCTTTGCGGTATATGCACCAATACAAGGTACAACGTTCTTACTTGTGGTTCTCTTCCTAAGTGATAAAGACCGGGCACCCTGCAATTACATTTATGGTTCCTTTTGCGCTGAATCCTTTGTCGTCGGACTTCCACCTGTAGCACCAGGCCTTGCGTGGTGCCGGCCCCTCTTGGTTATCGGCTGAAACCTCTGGGCCATGCTCCCCTGAAGCCCGTCCGTCTGTTCGGGCTCCTGGATCTGTGCCGTCTCTGGTGGTCTTTTTGCAGTGCCGCTTGTGGCCTCCACATCTTGCTCGTCGTCCTTCTGTGCTTCTTCCTCACCACTGACGTTCGGGCGCGGTTCGCGCCGGGAGTGGTCCTGGCCTTGCCCTTGATCTTGAGAGGATGAACTTAGCGCTGGCTCTCTGACCGCGGGTTTGGTAACACCCGCAGTATCTGGAGCAAGCTCCAACGCGGCCGGGGCCTTGGAAGGGGCGCCTGCAGCTTCTTCGGCTTCTTCCTGGTCCTTCACGACCTCTGAGGTTTCGTCCGCCGTCCCCACGCTAGCGGCGTCGGCGTACGTCCTCCTACAGTCCTCTGTAGAGTGCCCGAAGCGCCGACAGCTGTCGCAGCGAGAAACACTGCACTCTCTCCTGATGTGGCCAGTTCTTCGGCACCTGAGGCAGAGCGGAGCCCTACCTGGAGCCAGGACGAGTGCCGTGCAGCCAGGCATCCGGAGTTGGTGCGGCAGCTGCTCTACGGTGACTCCCTCCTTCAAAGTTAACCTCGCAATTCTCGTGGTAGACAGGACCCCTTTGAAGCCACTAACGCGCCAGGTCTCTCTTGCGACCTCTGTCACTTTCCCGTACGGCTCCAGGGCCCTCCTGACGTCGTCCGGAAGGTGGAAGGGAATCCAGTGAAGTTTGATTCTCACCTCGTTTTTCTCCGGGTCAACAACGAGACAGCGTCTTCCTTTAGCCTCGATGGTTCCGGCGGCCACCAGCTTCTGCTTGGCAGATGAGGACTTCAAGGGGCACTGACACCCCAAAGGTCGTATTTATTTTTATTGTCTAAAATGATGCAAGTTGCAGCCATAGACACGCAAGAAAAACCGCATCGCGAAAAAAAATTTTCCCGCGCGCACGCGCGCCTTTTTATTTTTGGCGTTTGATTTTCCCGCTTCTCGCCTCCTCGCTTCTTTTGATCGGTGACGTCAAAAATCAGGAAATTTAGAAGCTTTGTAGGCGGCATCTTTATAACATTTAATGACGGCAATCCTAAAACATGTTTTTTAACGCAATTGCGAACGCACTACGGCCCTTCTTTTTGAAATACCAAAAATCGGGAGTTCGTTGTGGTGCCGTCTCCTGGATTTGTATCCTCCAACGGAAAACAGGCGACACCGCTCAAAACCGGTCCGCCGCAACGCCGGCGCTAGCCGCCGGCGCTCGCTCCTTTCCTCCTCGCTTTGGGTCGCCATGGCAACAGCAGGGAGTGGTGACAGGAAAGGGGACTCTCAGGTCTCCGCAATTTTTGACGTCAAGGCACCGGCGCCGATCGCGCGGGAACTTCGAATTCGGCATTTGGAAATTGTTTTTTTACTTCACGAATACTGAATTCCCAAATTTCAAATTTTGAGGGTAATGTCCCGGCATCGTTTTCGACCGTTTCGGATAATAAAAAAAAATATGATTTTGATGTGTCAGTGCCCCTTTCAGGGTCACCATCCACACGTGACTCATTTGAAAAGAGCCACATGCGGCAATGTCGCCCAGGACCCCTGCTTTTGCCAGGCCGACCTTGAAATCTTCGATACGGTAGGGCCGCGCGCCGATATCGCCGTGAAGAAACACAGTATTTAGGGCGTGAACGCTTGTTGGCAGCGGGGGCAACACTATCTTATAACTTTCGTTACTCAGCTCAGCAGATAAACCGCGGCTACCAGTAGCCGTTGATGCCGCTCCGACGGAGCTCATGCCGATACGTCTTTCCACTTCGAAAGCCGGAAGTCGAATCCAACTAGAACAGCTCTATACTTCGTTTCACCTTATGTTGTACCGCAGCGAAGGCTAGAAGCGCGAGCGCACATCGTTGGCAACTTGTGCCGCCGAGACCGGCCCCAGAGCAAGGAGCTCGCGCTTGTAGCCTTTCTTGCGGTACATCATAAGGTGAAACAAAGTATAGAAGCGAGTAGGTTTTTGGACGCCGAGGGTCGAAAGTTCAACTCTCGAGTGAGATCGATCACATTTTGGAATATACAACACAACCGCGGCCTCGTGTGTGAACGTGAACGTTGCTTTTCGATTGTCGGTGCTGTCATTCCGTACGGATGTTGTTTATCCGCGCTTTGACGGAAAACTGGATGTGAAAGTGTCCATATTTGGAGTTTCTGCAAGGATGACTACGAAAGCGTGGACTATACAGCGAATCGATGGGAAGACCTCGCTCCTTGACGGCATGGCAGGGTGAGAACTTTTTAATTTTTATGATCGTGGTTTTGTTTCTTGTTTTGACTTTTCGCTGAATGCATGCTTGGGAGTGATTTGGTTGTGGCCTGGAAGCAACATATTCAAATGCTGGCGCTACTTGTAAGTGCAGAACTAAATAAAAATGACTTGATTTATGAGTTCAGGTTGGAATGTTTTGCAAGGTATGCAAGCGATAGGTTACGCGGTTGCAACCAACACATAAATTAAAAAAACAAAAAAAAAACAAGTACATTGTGTCGTGTCTGCGTATCCTCATCGGAGCGCAGAAACGATCCGCTACAACTAACTAGTAAGACCTATATTTTAGCGGGTCTCTGAGCTGTAGTTTGGAGTGCACGCAAGCCGGAATATGGTTAATTGACCAGTTTACTTATCCATACTCCAGAGCCATATACTAACAATTTAGCCGGAGCTCCTTCAGGCTCCCCAAGGAATCCCACCACACACCAGGAAGCTCTATGGAACATATTATAATTATTATTTATTATTATTATTATTTTCTGTACCTGCTTTTATGTGATCGCGCAATAAGCATTATCATTATTATTATTATTATTATATATACATTATTATTATAATGTATACATGGTCAAATAGATAGCTACGACATCCTGCATCAGGTTTCTCTGCACGTACCGCGAGTGACGACAAGAAAAACGTCAACCTTCTATCTGTCATCTAGAGTTAATACACTTGATCCAGCATCTCGTGCGGAACTCCTTTATAATAACTCTTCTCTTAATCTCGATATATTTCTTGACAACTTTTCCGATTTTGTTAAATCTGTGCGGAAGCTCTTTTGTGACTTTTGATGAACTTCTTGAATCAACTGCCGGGTTTCCATATGTATTTCTATGACTTGTTGATTTCTTGTTTCTATTTGTACGGAGCTGTATGTGTAGTGTTCAGACGTTGCGTCCAAGTGAAGCATCCATATGTATTGGAACAATTTTTTTCGTGTCTTCATTTCTCGGTGCAATTTTTGTGCACTTTTTTGTTTTGTTTTTCTGTACAATTTTGTGTACACAGTTTTCGCGTCTTCTTTTTTTTGTAGAATTTTATGTAAAACTGTCTTCCGTGGTTTTTTTTTTTCCTTTTTCCTTTTTGTGTGTGTGTGTGTTTGTTCTTTTTTTACGTGCGCCAGCACCAAAACTGCAAGGTTGTTCCTGGGCACAAATAAAAACTATTCTTGATTCTTGATTCTTGATTACTTTTTCTATTTTATTTTTTGGTCTCCGTGCATTGGGTTACACTTTATTTGGGACTCGCGTCTGTAAGTGTTAATTCTATTTACGTTGTTACATTCATTTGTACATTGCTTTCGTATGCTGTATTTTTTTTTCGTAATTAGTACTCTGTGCTACAATCGGGAAAGGGGAGGGGGGGGGGGGAAGGGGGTTGGGGCGGGGAAGGGGGGTGGGAAAAGTTTTATTATCTTTCAGTTCTCATTTTGAAGGCAATGCCTTTACCTTATCACTTAAGTGGACTTTTCTAATTTTTTTTTAGGGTGTCATCCCACAAGCTCTTCGCTGGCTTTGATGTGCCCGCAAACATATCCCTCTTTAATGGTCCCATTGAGTCAATAAAATGTATGTATGTATGTATGTATTATTATTATTATTATACAAAGAAACATTATTATACAAAGAAACATGGGCACAATCAGAAAAGGCTGTTATTGATGTGTGTCTCGAAAGATTAGGGTTGGAACTTGCATCCATCGAAAGAGCGCACCGTTTAGGAAGGTTTAGTCAGCAAAAACATCGGCCAATCATAGTAAAATTGTTCTCCTACAAAGATAAGGAGATGGTGCTTTCTAACGCGCACAAATTCAAGGGAACACACCTTTCTGTGAGTGAAGACTTTATATGATCCGTGCGTCTTGCTCGAAGAAAACTACTCCAATTTGCAAAGCCTCAAGGCCTATCTTTCAAGCTGCGTTTCGATAAGCTAGTTATGGGAAATAAATGCTACATATATACATTTAGCACAGACTCTGTGAACGAGTTAAACTTCCGTGAGCCTTATCAAACCTCAGCTGAACATGGAGCTGGAATTTCAAACCAAGCATTACCTCTTCCCATGGTTAGTCCATCTGGTAGTAACCCCAGAATTTCCGCTCCTGCATCAGTTTTGCCATAACAATCAGAGAGGAGTTACAGAGCCAATAATGACATCTGTGTGAATAATATTTCTGTTATTTTTACTAACATTAGAAGCGTTATGCATAAACGCCAGGATTTATCGTCAATTGTCGACTCGTCTAACGCGGACATTATTGTTCTCACCGAGACCTGGTTGTCAAGTAAAATACGCAATAGTGAAATATTAAGCTGTCAGAAACGTTTTAATATGTACCGTCATGACAGGGACGAAAGAAACGGTGGCGGTGTGTTAATCGCGGTAGCTGATAACATACAAACATTTCACATCAACATCGCTTCTGAACTTGAGATAGTATGGGTGGGTCTAAATATAAGAAACAAGAAATATATTTTCGGGGTGTGTTATCGTCCCCCAAATGCAAGTGCCACTTTTGTCCCAAAGATTCATGATGCGATCAGTGCAGTCATAGCTCGTTTTCCAAGTGCACCCTTGATACTGTTCGGTGATTTTAACTATCCTTCCATAGATTGGTCAGATGTGCGTACTTCCGTTAATCACTTTTCGTCAGAGTGCAATGAGTTTGTAAACATGTGTCTAGATTTTAATTTTTCACAGATTGTTGTGCAACCTACACGTGTTACAGCAACAACCGCATCTTTGTTAGACCTCATTTTAACAACATCACCCGATCTTATCTCCTCACTAATTCATATGCCCGGTCTTAGCGACCATTCTTTATTGCATTTCATGTTAGATATCCCTAAATGTTCCAACCCAAAGCAAATTAAGAAAATATATAATTATGCGAGGGCTGATTTTGAATCTATAAATAACGAATTATGCCTCTTTCTAGATAAATATACACATGGCTTTGAGGAGCGCTCTGTTGAAAATAACTGGAATCTATTCAAAAGAAAGGTTGCGTCACTTATGAGTGCTCATGTGCCCCTTCGAAGCATATCTCTGTCACCCCAGTCACCATGGTATAGTACGACTTTAAAGAGGTTGTCAAATAAAAAAAAAAGGCTATTTCGTTCTGCTAAAATGTCGAACGATGATCAACGCTGGGCAGTATATCATCTTGCTGCCGCGGAGTACAAAAAAGCAGTGGAGGAGGCGAAAGCCACTTTTTTCAACAGTACACTACCATTCATGCTAATTAATAATCCCAGGCAATTTTGGAAAGTTATTAGCCCCAGTCACAGTCAGAACGTAACGCTCAGGGATAATGACGGAGTTGAAGTTCAAGGTGATTTGTGCTCTTTTGTATTGAATGATGAGTTTGCTAAATCCTTTTCACTACCTATTACCTCTGACCATCCGGTTCTCCCAGTTTGTGAGTATCTGCAAATGAATCCAGTCATTGTTGATTGCGAGGGTATTGCGAATATTATTGAAACCCTAAAAATATCAACTTCAGCAGGCATCGATAATATTAATACAAAGTTTTTGAAAAATACTAAAATGTATTCAAGCATCATCTTATCAAAACTGTTTACCCAATCACTAGAACAACAGATATTACCTAGAGACTGGAAGGTGGGGAGGGTGATTCCTCTCCACAAAGGCGGTGATAAACATAATCCTTTGAATTTCCGTCCGATCTCCTTAACAAGCATCCCATGCAAAATAATTGAGCACGTAATATATTCCAATCTTATTAACTTTCTGGACTCGAACTCTTTTTTTCACCCAGCACAGCATGGTTTTCGAAAATTCTATTCATGTGAAACACAACTCCTAACTTTTACCCATGACCTTCACGTCGTTCTCGACCGGGGTTCCAGGACAGACTGCATATTCCTTGACTTCTCCAAAGCCTTCGATAAAGTACCCCATGTACTCCTTCTCCATAAACTTCGTAACTTAAACATAGATAACAACATACTCAATTGGATAGAATCGTTCTTAACAAATCGTTTTCAATTTGTTTGCGCCAACGGAACTAACTCATCATTATCAAGTGTTAACTCTGGTGTTCCTCAAGGTTCTGTGCTCGGTCCACTACTATTTCTTATTTATATTAACGATCTTCCTACGCGTGTTTCCTCTTCCATCAGCTTGTACGCTGACGACTGTGTCATTTATAAAGAAATTATTAACGATTCTGACATTTCTGTTCTTCAAACTGATATAAACAACGTCACACAATGGTGCTCAGAATGGCATATGGAACTCAACACATCTAAATGTAGATCTATGAGAGTGTCCAGGCATAATAACACTTGTCCATCCTACAACATCATTAACTCCCCCCTACTTTCTGTTACTTCCTATAAATATCTTGGTGTGCATCTAACCAATGACCTTTCCTGGAATTTACATGTCGAATATGTCACTAATAGCGCTAATCGCTTACTAGGTTACCTTAAAAGAAACCTTTCGCTTACTCCTGTTTCATTAAAGCTTCTAATCTATAAGACTTTAGTCCGTACTAAACTGGAATATGCAGCCTCTATCTGGGACCCCGGTATCACCCTTTCATCTGCTGTTGAGTCCATACAAAATCGTTCCGCTCGTTTCATCCTCTCGAACTATCATCGCACATCCAGCGTCACATCTATGAAAGCATCCCTTTCCTTGCCTAACCTCTCTCTTCGCAGGAAAATATCCCGGCTTTGTCTTTTTCAGAAGATTTTTCACTCTAATCCAACACTTCGTCAAACATTATTCTTAGAACCATCTTACATTTCGCTACGAACTAATCACCATCTAAAAGTGGGCGTCCCCCAGTGTAACACCTCATCTTTCAATGCCTCCTTTCTCCCTCAGACCTCAATAGATTGGAATCGACTTCCTGCACCCATAGTCTCGATAACTGATGCTACTGATTTTAAAATTGCCATTACTAAGTTTTTTGATGTTCAATAACTTTTGTTTTATGTCTTGCCTTATGTATCGTTATACTCATATGTTTCCGTTTAAAAAAACCCACTCCTCTCTGTAATGCCTTCGGGCCCTGAGAGAACAATAAATGAAATGAAATGAAATTATTATTATGCGGGCACATCAAAGCTCTTCGCTGGCTTTGATGTGCCCGCAAACATATCCCTCTTTAATGGTCCCACTGAGTCAATAAAATGTATGTATGTATGTATGTATGTATGTATTATTACTATTATTATTATTATTATTATTATGGCGCATTCGGCACATCAAATTCAAGAATAATTTTGATGTTTGTGATCCAAAATACCAGATCGAAACACTGCCAGTGTTTTCTCTCAAATACAGAACCCTTCAGCTGCACTTTACAGAAAAGCGTTATTTTTTATGGTTTGTATTTTTATAACCATTTTCGATTACATTACCTTTCTTTGGATTAATATGATTTCCTCCTTTTTCGTTCTATTTCCTGCAGAAGCGGTCAAATACACATCCTGGATACTGCTCTGATGAGCTCGGGCTACTGTACGGCCTCCATCGGACAAGCTGAAAACTGACAACTTAGAAGAGTGCTTCGGAATGTATAGGCAACTGGCTTGCTTCTAATATCACGTGTCTACAAGGCACATTTACGAAGACGAAAACAAAATACTGCTGAGGAGCACGCTGTCAACGATCACTGCAGCTAGCAAGGATGGAAACTAGAAATATCTTCTCAAGCGAGCGGATACTTGACGCCCTACCTGCAACGTGGTATACCTGCAATGTAGCCCTGGGCTGTAAAAAATAAGACACAGCCTCCCGGCCGTGGGCTATGTGGCCAGCCGTGCAGTCTACACCACTTTAAAAAACCTAAGGGGCGAAAAATGCAAGGCCGCATCGAAAGCACGAAACAAGTTGGCTACAGTTTGCTCGCACAGGAAGATATGAGCTCTCGCATTGAAACTCGTTATAGAAGGGCTTGTTTTTCCTGGTGTAAATGCTGTAGAACACAACTATGTTGTTCACCAGTTGGTGATGCCCAGCCAGTGCCGACGTGTTACATATCTTATAATGGAACTACTTGCGAAAATAAAAATAGACTTCCGACTGTGAAAATTAACATACAAGTGAGCTCATTTTAAAACACGTGCTGTTGTCACAAGAAAATGCACAAGCATTTTCTTGTGACATGTTTGCAGCAAAATGAATGTTTGCATTAATGCCAAGAATGCCAAACAAAAGAAATGAAAAGCTGAAACTCTGCAACCAAAGACACTCGCTGCCGACCGCCACGGATGTCAAGAAGCGAACTCAGACCAAGGAAGAGTATGTCTGACGCCTGTGATGATGAACCCATCGTGAGTTCGAGCTGAAGCATGTGTTGGACTGCAGTAAAAACATTCAACTGAGAAACCTTTGTTGCAAAATGACTACAATATTATACGTGCCAGGCAGCATCAAAAAAAAAAAAAAAAGCTATGGGGTCAAGGCTAAACAAATTAGTTCCTGTCCGGCCAGCAACATGCATGCGCTTCATCCTCATGCAAAGGCAACTGCTCTCTGAAGTCGGTGAATCTGTGTGTGTGTATGTGCAGGTAGTCGGTGTCCTTGTAGCAGTCTCTTTGGGTGTCTGGTGGTGCTACAGCGTAAATTCCAACACGCTGCACAGATATTATGTGTCTCGGTATCACGAAATCTACAGCATCTAAGATGCATGTGTATAAATGTTTTTCAAGACGGATATTTTCAGAACTTATGGATACCAGGAGGCTCGTTTTGCTGTGTTCAAAGGTGACCAATTTCTTGTTTATGACTCTCTTCTGTATTGTAAATGCAAGCAACTTTGAATATGAAACTCCCATGACCACTTCTTTTTGTGTACAAAACTTGTTTTTAGCCTCCCTAACTGTGTCATTTCACAGACTCGGTACTGTTGAAGTACATCAGCGTGTGGGGCAACGCTCAGGTATTACGGTACTTTTTTTTTGCAAGTATAAAGTCTTACACTCTGACAGTGCCAAGAAATATGTCACAGGTGTTTTTTCGACGTAGTAACCAGATAGGTTGCTTACTGCAGAACAAGTACTATATTTGAACAGGCAGAGTGCATTGAATTGCTCAACCTATGCAGGTTTATCAGAGGTCTAAGAAAAGTTTGTCAAAATATGTGGTAACCGGACAAAAGCTCACCGGACAAAAGCTCACCGGACAGAAGCTCACCGGACAAATGCTCACCGGACAAAAGCTCACCCGTTTTTTGACAGACCCGGACAAAAGCTCACCCCTTTTTTTGACAGACCCGGGCAAAAGCTCACCTCGATTTCTTTATTTTTTTTTTCTACCCGGGCGAAACACGGGCTGAAATAAAGAGCGGACGCAATGGATATTGGACCTTTTTTAGGAGAACGTGTACCTCATCCACCATTGAGTTGCGAATTTTTCAAAAATACTTTGAAAGAGCGGGAGTTCGGCCTTCAGGAAAAGTACAAAACAGATGACCAATCTAAAAAAAAAAAAAATTGTGCGGGATTTTAGATAGGCTCGGGTTCCTTCCACCATAGCTTGTTCCACAAGAACTAACCACCAGGAAAAGTCTACCGGTGACATCGGCTACCTGCTGGACTATTTGGATTGCACGTATTTCAACGGCCGCTTCCGTTATGCTTCTGTTCCATCTGCGGCGGCACCCAGAGCAAATTCTTCCCTTCGCCTGACTCTGCGCCGACGGCGACCGGAGTTTCCCCCGGTACGGTGGAATATGTACGACACCACTCTTCAAGATAAAGACCGGATGAGCAACACCTGCGAAAGATAGAGTACCGGGTTCCAGAAGCTCGTCGGCCACACCCATCCAAGCTTCTTGAGGCTGATTGAACGCCTACAGCAAAATCAGGCGCTCGTTGCCACGGCATTGACAAAAGCCCGGAGAGGTGAGCCCACCGCAAAGCGGGTGCGACAAATTACTCTGCACCTGCAGAATCGTCTTAGAAATATTTGCGAGGGCTCGCATGTACATCGAGATCTACCAAGATTGCTGGAGCTAGTGGGGGACTGCATTCGCTTCTAACCAATCGATAAATAAACTTGTTTCTACTAAAATCAACAAGCCATGCGCCTGTCAGATTTAATTTATCGTTGCCTTTTTGTGTCGCATGCATGCACCTAAGTTGTCCGCACTCGTGTTAAGACCAACATGAAATTTTCTCGTGGTGAGGTTTTGTCCGGGTCTGTGAAAATATGGGTGAGCTTTTGTCCGGGTCTGTGAAAAAATTGGTGAGCTTTTGTCCGGTGAGCTTCTGTCCGGTGAGCTTTTGTCCGGTGAGCTTTTGTCCGGGATTCAAATATGTGCAACACATTTTTCAAACCAGCACATCACAATTTTAGAACGTTATTACTTTTATACTTGTCTGGCAATTCGCGTCCCGTTGCTGTTGCATCAAGTGTCCCTAAGGGTAGTGTACTCGGGCCTTTATTGTTTCTAATATATATCAATGACCTACCATCATCAATTAAATCGACAATTAGACTTTTCGCTGATGCTTGAGTTATTTACCGGAAAATTAAAGGGGCGGTGCAATGATTTTAACACTGAACGAATGTGCAGCTTGTATTTTTTGTATTGTTTCCTTCGGCATAAGTAAGAGAAAAAGTGCCGCCATACCCCAAAATACCTCTATTTCGCTGCGTAATCGTAAAATAAAGAACGCTTTTTTTCCCAACCTGCGGCCACATGGTGGCCGCAAATGGAACCTCTAGTGTGACGTCATTCGGAGTGTTTTTTGTAAGTGATAGTGTTAGGCAATTGTAAGCTTGATTTAAGGTTAAGTTTAAAAAATCTTGTTGTTTAGGCATGCAGAAACGCTTCAAAAGCCTAATATTGCCGCTAAAAGGGTATGAATTATTTGTGGCGCCATCTACCGCAAGTCAACCAAACCTGCCGTCATCCGTCGACGCCCGAGGCGCCTACGGCGGCTACACGAGCAACCCGGACGTTTTGTCTTTCCCTCGCTCGACGGAGTGCGTTGGTCGTGGTCCGTAGTATCGTGGTATCGTTATTGTTCCTGGTGTCTCGACCTCGACTTCGACTTCGACTGCCCGCCGCGTCGCAAGCATCTTGCGCTCGACGTCGCTCAGGCTGTCCGCCCATGCCGCCATGTTGGTCGGGAATCGGCGGGAAAGCTGGAGAGCGGCGAGCCTGGCGAGCCGGCGAGCGCTGGGGAAACGGAAGCCAGAGGAACCCAACCGGAAACCAACGCCACTCCGAATGACGTCACCGGCGAAGCTGGTGCCGCTTCGATGTTGAGTTGAGGGGTGCCGGAGATACCAATTTCTTTTATTTTTTGAATGAAAACTAGGGCAAGTAGGAAAGACTAGTTTTCGGTCCTTCGTTTCATATGTGGCCGGGATCAATTCCCGCAATTAATTAGCCAAAGTCCGCAAATTGTTGCACCGCCCCTTTAATACACCTATAGTGATCACAATATCGTCCCCGACAATTTAGATACAATATCATCATGGTGTTCCCTATGGCAGATGAACATTAACACATGTAAATGCAAAGAAAGGTCTGTAATTAAAGGAGTCATGAAACGCTAGGGAGCCTTCATGTGCGCTTTGCTAGGGTGATGTCACCCTTTGTAATACCACTCGCCGACAAACCAGCAGCCATTTTGTTCCTCGGCGATAATCCGTGGGGCTTATAACCCTCCCGGAAACAAGCACCGTATCTCAGAAGTTCGGAGCAGCGTGGTGGAACCCACGGAGGGAGGATTAGCATTTTCCCCCTTGGATGGGATTACCGATGGACACAAAGGCCACTTTCCGGCGCACGGGGAAACAATGAGAGAAACAAAATGGCGGTGGAAGAGGGTGTGGGAAAGGGAAACAGGCAGTTGGCATCACTCTATGCGAGGCGCACATGAAGGCACTCTAATGAAATGCTTTTCCAACTCTTTCCTCTTTAGCTTTCCTCCTCAACTCATGAATCGCGCATTGTACAAAACAGTTCAAGAAGACGGAAAGGGGGGAGTCCCCTCTTGCTCGGAATCTCGCTTGTGTAGCCGGACACAGCCATTGTTCCCCTAGAAGATTAGCCCGTCGCTCAAAATTCCGACTAGTTGCTTTCCCATTTTTGAAAACCGGAGACGACGGACGAAGAAGGGGACAACACACAAAACGTCTCAAACGCAGCTACTAAATTTTATTTGAACAGTCGTTTATATAGCATCTCTCCCACACGTCTTCCGAAACTTCCCACGTCACAGCAACTTTTAGCCAGGGTACATCTCGTCTTGACCCTTTTTTCTCTCTCTCTCTCTTATCACCTCACTTAGTTTGTACAAAACATTGCAATACAAGCACCATCATCACACCCGCTAAAGTCGGACCCAAGGAACCACACCTTCACACCCCAAATAACCTAACTGGCAAAAAAAAAAAAAAAAAAAAAAGATTGATAACAACACAAAACTTTTTGGGTCGCTACGTCTAGTCTGATAACAATTCAAATCTCCGAACTCCCTTCATTGTCGCAACCCCCGAAGGTCGGACCCAACGCACACACCTTCACACAAGCTGCAAGGCCTAACTCGCATCTCGTATCACGCACAAGCACGCCGCATTAAAACATACAAAAAAAAATTTACAACAGCAAAAATTTTCGGGTCGCTTCGTCTAATGCGATTGACGGCTGACTGATACAGTTTCCTACAGTCGTGATTCTAATTGTCTTTTTCAAAACTCTTTTTGCGCAATCTTTTTCTTTGCTCAAAACAACAGTAGACCCCCACTCCGGCAGACAATTATTGCACTCCTGTACGTGTTTAGCAATCTCAGAGTTTGAAGACCCGATCCTAACTGCCCTCATGTGTTCAAGCAGTCTCTCATTCAAGCACCTTTTTGTCTGCCCCACGTAGGTGAAACCGCAGGCCATTGGAATATCGTACAGTACACCAACCTGGCAATCAACGGCAGCTTCTCTGTGCCGTTTCTGACAACCTCGCGCCCCTCCCACGAACGGCGTAAGCCTGTTCAACTTAAAGTCGGGAGTGAAGACCACCTTTATCTTGAATCTCCCAGCAACCGCCAACAAGGTGTGCGAAAACTTATGGAAAAAAGGAATGCACACTACCCTCTCTGGTTTCTCAATTTCTTTCCTCACTTCTCCTCTGAGTCTCACCGCACACTTCCTTGCGACACCCTCCACAAGGCTACTATACCCTGCCTCCTTAATGCGTTCTAATTGTCTTATAACAGCTTTATGTACTTTGTGCCGACAAGATTTTTTCAAAGCGTTGTCTAGCAGAGACATGACCACCCCTCTTTTAACCAATTTGGAATGGCAACTTTTGTAGGGCAACAAAGGTTTTGCCGCTACTTTTCCATATTCCCAGCACAACCCGTCCACCGTGTCCAACCTAAGATCTAAAAACTGCAGCTCACCTTCAACAGGCTCCTCACTGCTAAAGGACAACTCAGGCGCTGCTTGTACTATGAGATCTTTGATCTCAGGCAGTGCTCCCTTCTCAACCGAACATATCAAAATATCATCAACGTATCTCCTGATCAACACTGACCCTGTTGGGAATGATTGTACAATTTGTCCCAAGGCCGAATCCAAAGAAGCCAAATAAATCTCGGACAAAGCCGGTGCCAACGATGAACCTATACAGACCCCTTTCTTTTGAGCGTATTTGCCCCCCTCAAATTCTACAGCTGTGGAGTTTAGATATAATTCCGTTAAGTTAAGAAAACTTCCTACGTCTATCCCAGACTGTGACTGGAACCGAACTAAGTTTTCCTCCAACAAGTCCCTTACTCTCGAGAGAAGCAAGGGTTGATGGAGGGAGTAATACAAGTCTTTAATGTCTAGTGACATGACTTCGCACTTCTGCTGGTGGAAAGGCGCCAAACAGCTCACAAGCTCTTCCGACTTTCTGAGACCAATAGGACTGTTCAACTCGATTGTCGACAGACAACCTTGGAGGAAAGTCGACACAACCTTTTGCCAAGTTCCATTCTCGTTGACAACTACCCTAAGCGGCAACATAGGCTTGTGGTCTTTTAAAAAAAATTTGATAGAAAACGAGTCCCTTGTGACCTCTCCAACCTTTTTCGCCACTTTCTCCATCTCACACTCATTCAGAATTGCCAGCACATTCCTTTTTATCTGTCTGAGGTTAACCTTGACAGGCTGAAACAACCCCGCAATCGCTGCTCTTGATTTCTGTCGATGTTGCTTTCCCCACCCCGTTCACCCCGAAGCTGACGGAGCTGTGGAAGCTACGTGCTCGTCGGGCCAGCCACACATTTTCCACGTGATCACGCTCTCTCGCGCATACCGACCCGCAGAGAATGAGGTCAGGTGATGAAAGGGAGGCGGCTGATTGGTCTGGCAAGCGCGTAGCTTCCACCGCAATGTCACCTTAGGGGTAAAGGGATTAAGTGAGGTCCAGTGTCGTGTGACGTGCGCTTGGGCCTGGTGACGCACTGCGGGGGCCAGGTTATGGTGGCTAGTAGCCCGGTGACGCGCTGCGGGGTCCGCGGATGTATCACAGTGAAAAGGCTGAGAGCTTACGAAGGGAAGGAGGTATGAAATAGTCCGCTATGTTTTGCAAATTTTCGTAGCGAAAGTCAGGCTTCTGACTTTCTACCTTTGTTCTTTTGGCCCACTGAACGATCCCAATATAAATTGATTTACTCCAGCCCAAAATTCGTTTCATGGGCCCTTTAAGTCCTCCACCAAAATACTAACCCAGTACTTGTTACTTTCCCAACCACTAGAACAATCATCGTCGGTCGTACAAGTATTAGGGCGTGTATTTTACAGACTCATTATCATGGATTGAGCAAATTAAGAATAGCGCACTAAAAACACTTGTTTTAGGAAAAAAGCCATTTGTATGTGAAAATTCTTGTGTTCAATAAACACGTGAATCATACAAGATATATAATAACCATATGAGAACTATATGAGACACATAAGAAACTTCTCACAAGTTTTTTATATGTTCTTATATAGTTCTTATATTTCATTTATTTACCTCAAGGGCGTCTTTTGAGGACGCATTACATGAGGGGGGTGGCAATAAATGGGAATACAATATAAAACATAACGTAAGAACACCAACACAACCACATCTCGTCTAACCACAAAAGAAAACAAGATATATATATACACAAACAGACGTTCCCTACTCATTGAACAAAAGCGCGCACATTTCTTGAAACGCTGTAATATCTAAGTTGGTTACAAAATGATCTGGCAAGTTATTCCATTCTGTAATACATATTTTTAAGGGAGAAAACATGAATGAGTTATTATGGGAGAGGTATTGAAAGAGTTTACATGTGTTGTCGTTTCGAGAAGAAATATAATGGGCTTTTTGACAATAAATATTTCTGAACTGTGAATTACTATGGTAAACTTGATGGAAGAAACACATGCGGTTAATTTTGCGCCGTGTGGCTAATGAAGCGAGACCAAGTCTTGATTTTAAAGCGGAGACACTACTTTGTGGAGAGTAATCGTTTAAGATGAACCGGGTAGCTTTGTTTTGAATGGATTCTAGGTTTGATATTAGATCATTTTGATGTGGATTCCACACAACGCTTGCGTATTCAAGTTTGGGTCGAATTATTGTATCATAGGCGAGTAATTTTGTCGCAGCAGGGGCCAGATAGAGGTTCCGCCTCAAGAAAGCTAATGATCTCGTTGAGCTGGCGATTATGTTGTCGATATGTTCATTCCACGATAATGTTTCAGAAGTATGGACACCCAAGTATTTGTATAATGAGACACTCTCTAATTTTTGTGACAGTAATGAATATTCGCGAGATGATTTGGTCGAGTTGGTGGTAACGGTCATTTGTTTGCATTTTCCGGGGTTAATATTCATCTGCCAATGGGTGCACCAGGAGCTTATGGTGTCGAGATCGTTTTGAAGAATGTAATGATCTGTTGGGTCAGTAATTTTTCTGTATACAACACAGTCATCGGCAAATAGCCGAATAGTCGAGTTAATTGAAGAAGGAAGATCATTAATATAGATAAGGAAAAGAAGGGGCCGAGGACGCTGCCTTGGGGAACACCGGAAGTTACTGCGACTGATGCTCATGAAGAACTGTTGACTGAAACGGACTGCTCTCTGCCTGTTAGGAACGAAGCTATCCAACTGATGACTGAAGAATAGATGTGGAGGAAAGAAAGTTTAAGTAGTAGTCGTTGGTGCGGTACGGTATCGAAAGCTTTCGAAAAATCAATGAAAATAACGTCGGTTTCTGCTGAGGAATGATTATTGAAGTGAAGATCCGTGGTAAATTCAAATAGTTGGCTGATACATGAATGATTTTTTCTAAAACCATGCTGGTTGGGGAAAAAAAAGTCGCAATGGTCCAGGTATGAAATGATGTGAGTGTAAAGTACATGTTCCATGAGCTTGCAGGGTACACTAGTCAACGAGATGGGACGGTAGTTAGATGGATTTGATTTGCTGCCCGATTTGAAGATGGGTCTAACTTGGGAGAAACGCCAATCGTATGGTACCTCACCAGAATTCAGACTTTGTTGAAAGAGTATGCTCAGTATGTTGGATGCTGAATGATCAATTAGTTGAAGAAATTTGGCCGATATCCCATCGTTTCCATGAGCGCTATGTTTCTTATAGGGCTCTTATATATCTTGAATGATTTATATGTGTATTGGACACGAAAATTCCTCATACAAATGAGATTTTTCAGTAGGGATCTAGCTCCCATCAAGACAAAACTACTCCCATAAAAAAAAAAAAAAAATTATCCTCCCAACATTAGAATATGCAAGCATAATTTGGAATCCACACCTAAGTTACCTGATCTCGAGGCTCGAATCTTCAGAATAAAGCAGCCAGATTTATATGTAGCGATCATTCATCCGAAACTAGTGTCTCCGCTTTAAAAGCTAGCATAAATCTTCCCAATCTTCAAAGAAGACAAAAAATAGCCCGATTCTGTTTTTTTTCAATATGTATATTACTCAGATTCCAATTTTCAATCTACTTAGTGTTGGGCTGCCTATTTCATATCATCCATATTAGATAAGTCCTGCAAGATTGAACCATTTCAGTGCCATATACTTACATTTTCCTCTTTTCTTCCTTAGTACTTTGCAACACTGACTGGAACAAACTATCTGACCATATTGTAACTGAGAGATATTATATTTCACTTAAAAAGAAGTGCATCAATTTGTGTGACTGAACCTTGATTTGTAAAACTGCATCATAACAATAACATCCTAATAAACGTGTTTTTTGTTTTGTGTGTGTGTGTGACATTTTTTGTTGGTGTCTATTTTTTATGTTTTGATTACGTTTTTGTCTTTCATTTTTGAATCCCCCTGATCTATACGTCTTTGGATGCCTTTGAGGTGAATAAAATTAAATGACATGAATGCCTCTGCATCATTTATTAAATTGTTACTTTAGTTCATTTTATCTGGTCCTACTACCTCGATTATTGCGATTTCATAGGGATTCCTTTTTTTTTTAACGCAACTCCCATGCCCTTAAGAAATAATTACACCACCCAGTTTATTGCTAAAAAAAACACAGCTATTTCAAGATATCACTTTTTTCTTGTATTTCACTACAATAATTGTAGGTTATAATAATTTTCCTGCGTTCTAAATTTGGTTCTTTTAATCACTCGGCGTTCACAGCTCTCATGTTAGCTCATAAAAAATAAATAGTGCGAAAACCCTTGTATGTACGACGTCACTGGAGGCGTGTGCTGGCCTTCTCCTCTAGGTGGTGTTGGGTCAGCCAACGCAGGAACCGGGGGGATTGCTGGGCGAGGATTCCGGCTCCGGACGACGGCGCGCCAGCTGCGGGACCTCCGTGAGGGCGTGTTCGGCTCGGATTAGCCTCCAACGCTACTGACGGATAAACCGGCCAACCCCTTTTTGTGCCACTAAGCCGCCTAATGGAGGGATCGTCACTGTCTCGGTCAACGTCGTCACCCGGGCGGACAATGGACCCTTTGCCGTGGCCTCCTCGGCGCGGCTCATCTAGGGAGAGAGGGTTACCTTGGTGCCGGAAGGCGAAGCCCGGCCGCCGCTGCAGGGTGTGCGTGTGTGTGTGCGCAAGCTCGGAGGATGATTGGGGGCGGGGCCTGAACCTGACGTTTCTTGGCAGCTCGGCCACCATTGGTTGCCAGCCGCGAGGGTACCGAACAGCGACCCGATAAAAGCAGCAAACAGGAGGTCGCAAGTGTGCTCTCGGACGATGTAGATACTTTGTGTGTCGCGAGAGACCCTCCCGTCTCGTGATGTTCTTGCCGGGAGTTGGCCTGCTGTTCCTTTCTTGGCCTGGCCCTGCTTGAGGCTGCCTGGAGAAACACCTCGGTCCCAACACCCCTGAGCAACGGGTCTATTAGGGCGAGATATTTTGGTGGCGCCCTCCTATGGTTCCCCCTTGTGACGTCATTACCTTGCAAACAACAAGTTCGATGGTGTTTGTAAATAGCATGGTGGAAGCTTGAAATCATTGCGCTCTCAAAGGAACACTGCCAACTCCGTCAAAATTAAAGTTCTTTCATTCCTCTTATTTCCGTCGATGATACATCCTTTTCTGACGTCATAGTCAGCGTTCGGCCAATCGTGTAAGGCCGACCAGACCGACGCTTTCGGTCGCGCACGTCGCCAATTGGCGGCGAGATGTTTTGGTGGCACCCTCCTATGGTTACCTTTCGTGACGTCATTACCTTGTGAACAACACGTTTGAAGATGTTTGTAACGGGCATGGTGGAAGCTTGAAATCATGGCACTCACAAACCCACACTGCCAACACCGTCGAAATTGAAGTTCTATTCCTCCTATTCCCGTCGGGGGGAAATCCTTTGCTGACGTCATAGTCAGTATTCGGCCTATCGTGGAAGACCGATCACAGCGACGTTTTCGATCGCTCACGTCGCCAATAGTCGGCGACAGGTTAAGGACCCGGTCGACTATCCGCCTCGAGTGCGAGCTCTCTGCCTTTGATAACACTTCGTCGCACGCGCAGTCAAAGCCCGGCGGAGAGCGACGAGCGCGTGGCGGAGCATCTGGGCAACAAGCCCGCGGAATAATGCAGCCTTTCGGGTGCCCGTGTCCGTCGAACGAACACTATCTGATTCCTCGCGCCTCACGTTCAGCCCCGCCGTGTCCTCACCTGAAGAGTATTATCTTACACCATGATCTAGGTCCAATCTATCGCCGGCGATGTCTTATAGGATTTATTCGACTAGTCATTTTTCATCGCTGCAACCTTCCGAATCGGAGCTGGAAGATACGGGAGCGCTTCCAAATCCGAGCTAGAGGGACTGCGCGCCAGCCGAAAGCTCGGCCACTTTTCCGAGCAGCTCGAGTGCTGACACGGAACCGGATAGCAAGGGCAACTTCCGTAACCGCTGCACTGCCATGGCGCAAGCCACCGCCCAATACGAAGGGTCTAGTCCATGACCGGTTTAGCCAATACTTTTCATCCATCCAGCGGGCCCGCCGCATAACCGCACGCCCGCACGAGAAATGACAGCATTCAATGCGGACGCCGGCTTCCGCTGCGGTCCCTGTCAAACGTCGAGTACCTTTTGCACTCAGTGCACACCAGAGCGGGATGTGTGCGTTATTCAATTGCAAGGTGGCGGCGTTTGACGCTAAGCTCTAAGCTTCTTGGCCGTATCGGCTTCTTTCTCGTTCAACTCAACAGCGGAAGGTTGCTGGAGTCACGTAACCGGTACTCTGGCACGCGCTTCCACCGCTCCGACTTCGAAGTCAGTGCGCTTCAGAGCGCTGCGAGTCAGAGGACGGCGCGACTAAAAAATATGAGAGCGCTCTGAGAGAACCAACCGAAAATATTTTAGAGCGCACGACTTGGACCCGTGAATGGGCATCGGATTTTCAGGGTGCTCCAAGAGGCTGGAAATTGACCAGCCAAATATACCATTAGTGTGATGTGTACATCGAGGGAGCTCGCATGCTCGGTAGTAGTTCGGTCACCCAAGGACAACGCGCTCATTCACAACCCGTAAACGACTCTCTCAGGTGAAACTTGGGATGGAGAAGCGGTCGGAGAGTTCGCACGTTCACTGTTGGCGGCAGGGCAAATGCTCTTGCGACCGTTCTCAGGTGTAGAGGAGTCTTGGCGTTGAAACGGAGAAACGCAGGCGAGGTTTCTTCGCTCGCTGCAGACGACTGCCAGCCACAGCACGCCCAGAAAGTAGAGCATTCCGGCAAGGAAACGAAACATGTCGTTGTACGATCCAGTCCTATCCCGGAAGAACCCTGAGAGAAAAAGACAATCGGGTGCGACGATTTGATCAATGTAAAACACGGTGGGAAAGTTCCCCTGATTCTTGCGCCCATACGTATAGACACAGAAAACTCCAGAAGTGCGGTGGGCCGCGAGTCCCGAGGAGCACTTCGTTATAGCTCCGCAGTTAATAGAGAGTTTTAGTAGATCGTTCCGATACCTCCGATAGCCCCGATAACGATACTATGCATGCACAAGGGAGGCGGTGGCGGAGTATCGGGTATCGTTATCGGAGTCATGGGAACGATCTACTAAAACTCTCTATTGATATTGCAGTATCAAGCCTGATTCACACGGTGCGATTTTACTCGTGATTTCGCAGTTGCGACGCCGCTCGTGCGTGAGAAAAAAAAAGTTGTGGCCCATGGAAACAGCGGTGCTCAACGTCGCAGTGCGAAATCGCAAGCGAAAAACGCACCGTTTGAATCGGGCTTTAGCTGATAAGAATATAACGAAAAAAGAATCACGATGGAAGAAGAGGGAATAATTTAAGACGCCCTGCATTTGTTAATAAGCTGTTAGTGCTTATAAAGCTTAGGTTTATGTAAATAAAAAAAAAGCACTCGCGCTTTTGTTCCCTTTAATCCTAGCCAGTCACGCTGCTTGCTTGGTCACACATATTGTCAACGGACGCACTTCGCGAGTTTTTGAAGTTGCCCGTTGGTCTGGAAAGCTCGTGCGCGCACTGGCGAGCGCAAAATATGACTAGCCCAGGGTACTTTAGTGGACGCGCGGCTTGCGCTGACGTCTCCTCAGCTACCGTTCTGGTAGTCTTGCTGCTGAGCGCCTACTTTCTGCAGCATATATTTCGCGCTACCGAATTTGTTCTTCTATGCAAGATGAAGTTGGAATAACCCAGAATGACCTTGGTGCGATGGCGTCACGTGCAAGTAGAGGCGTTGTAAGTTTTTGGGAGAAAGGGGGGTTGAGAGGGGGGGGGGGGGGTGCCTTCTTTACCCCTGTTTCGACGCCACTGCGTTCAGGCCATGTACATATTTTGTCAAATAGGCCGCAACGTCAAAATCAAGAAATATACATTATTTTTAAGGTGGAGACGTGCTTAAAATGATTGCGTCCCTTTTTGTGACTGTCGTCAGATCAATCACTCCAGGAACTCTAAAAATCAAAGCTAAACGATATAAATGTGAATTTTTTCCCAAGATAGTCGGTGTATACAACTGCTCTTGTAATCTTTTCGATGAAATTTTGTAACATTAAAAATCACTATACACAAAGAAAGGGTGCACATGTGCCAATGAAACATAGTAAAATCGCGTTCTCCTCAGTTACCCTGGTTTTACGAAAAAGGGGGGGGGGGGGGGGGAGGGGGAGCTTATACAATGGTCAAGCAAGGTAGGCTGGAAATAAATAGGAATAAAAATAAACTGCTGAGCTTTAATA
The DNA here is from genome assembly GCF_016920785.2 of Ixodes scapularis. NCBI lineage: Eukaryota > Metazoa > Arthropoda > Arachnida > Ixodida > Ixodidae > Ixodes > Ixodes scapularis. The sequence goes on along the minus strand of NW_024609846.1, from coordinate 61,075,236 downwards.
CCTTTAGCGACATTGTTTGCGTCGGTGCCCCTTTTGAATTAAGATCAACGGTGGCAACAAATTAAAAAGAAACCGGTCTTGTGGTTTGCGGGGTTGCCGGAAAATAGGGGTTCAATTTAAAGATTATCTTGGACACCTATTCATTTCATGGCAAAAAATAATACTGTCATTGCTATTTCCTTTACAAGTCTTCGCGAGGTATCTAACCAAACCGAGTTTATGCTTCGAAGGGGGATGGGGTTCAGGCCCCTCGGAGAAGCGAGGACCTCTTCCCTTGTTGTTAAACAATGTTTTTTATTTTTTTTTTATTTTCAGATCTTGCGCATTTTATGATGTACACAAAACTAGATAGTCATAAGCTCGATAAGTGATGGGAGAGTTTACTTGAGGGTTATTGAACTGTCAACAGGGCATCGACATTTCAAAGATGACAATCGTAGAAACTAAGTTATTCAGTCGCTTAAGGGTGGTGACAGTTCGCATTGCTATTACTAATTGTCCAAAATATTGCTTTCCCTCTTCATTATTGACGTCTTTTTTTATATGATAAGAAATACAATGTATATTGAGCTTTCGGGTTTCACTGAGCACATAGTGCAATACAACGCGATCATGAGAACTCCGGGTTTTCCTATCTTTTTTTTCTTTCAGTTAACAAGCTTGTTATTAAAACTAGTAGTGTGTTGGAAAGAGTTCATTCAGGGCTCACACCTAACAGGTAATATGTGGAGTCCGCTAATGCCTTGTTTGAGTAAGATGGCGAAAGTGTCAATATGTTAATGCCAACTCTGTCGCGCAGTGAGCGTGCATTTACTTTTGCTGACTTACCAAGTATGAGAGGATTGCAGAGATGCAGCGGGGTCCTCACCACTCCGATGACGCCATACACCATTGATAATTTCTCCAAGCCGAAGTAGTCGACTGCCAAAACGTCGTGCATAACAGTCCCAGAACTGACAAGGATCGCAGCAAAAGCTTCGATAGCTGCAAGTGACCAGTAGGTAGTTGCATAAGGCGCAGACACCATGACGGAGGCCATGAGGAGTTGAATAAGCATCAGTAAAGTGCTGCGGCGCAGAAATCTTCTGTCGGCAAGTAGGGGAATGCAGAGGCGCCCAAGAATGTCCGTTAGGTTGAAGTACGATGCTAGCCAGACAGCGTCGTCCTCGGTCAGTCCCTTGTCCTGACAGAAGTCTATCATTGAAGACATGAACAGGATTTCGAATGCACTGGTCACCGCCGATGACAGGACGATCACGTAGAAGATCGGAGTGCAGAGCATGGAAGACAACGTCCAAGAGTATTCTGGCAACCTCTGAACGGGAGTCTTTATACGCTGGTGTTCTTGCTGGTGTATGCTGAGTTCTGTGGTGCACCCGGAACTGGTCGTATGAATCGATGCCGTGGGTCCGCATTGCTTTTCTCGCTTGCACCACTGGGGTTCTTTGAGCAGGTACGTCAGAGGCGTGATATTAATCGAGATGGCGCCCAAGATGAAGAAGCTCCAATGGAAATTGTAGGTATCTTTTAAGTACAGCAGAAATTGCGGAAAGAGGAATCCTGCCAGCGTTCTGCCCAATGACGTGATCCCCATGGCGATACCCCTATGCTTGTCGAAGTACATCATTGCAAAGTACTTCGTCGCTACAGTTATGATGCCGGAGCCAATACCTGTAAAGAAATAAAGTTTACCATATAGTTAGTGTTGCGAATAAATGTTGACTCATCTGTATTTGCATTTAACTAAATTATTATTTTATTTTCTGTTTAGTTCACATATGTGGTGTGCAGCAGGGAGTTCTCATTGTATTCTGCGTTGATTTTCCCTTTGCAATCAACAGAAAGGACCTAGCGGATGTCTAGTCAGAAGTAACGTTTCCTAATTTAAACTGTATCTGCGCAGGGGAGTCTATAACAGGTCCTGAAGTCGAGCACTTAAGGGACAGACGCACGATAAACTTCTTCCGTATACATTGCGCGCACTGCGGGAAAGTAGGTGGGTTGTTTAGTGCATAAAGTATTCGAGTACATCAAGTAATAATTAAAAGTATCGCTTGAAAAGTAAGTTAGCAAAGTAAAAATCAACCATAAATACCAAACTTTAAGACACTGGAGGTATGCTCGAGTAAGTTCGTTTCTGGTCACATTGTTCTTCAGCTATCTCAAGGCATGTCTCGGAAGAAAAATAAAGAGCTTAAGCATCATATTTTCATTGGATGCTCCTTTGGGACTCCCGCACGTCTTGTGGCACATTGTAAACCACAAAAATAAGGGTTGCCACGATTAAAAATTACGACTAGGCGTTATTGCTTCTGCAAAATTTAATTTGAGAAGATAATTTTCTGTAAGGTATCGGGCGTGATAAAGCCGCAGCCCCGCTGATAACACATCTTACAAAAGGGTCCGCAAACACTGTCAGAGGCGTCCTTCTCCCTTCCTTGTTTCTTCCTGTCGCCTTTTCTTGTACAAAATTTGTGTTTAGACATGTTCAAAGTCTACACACGAGGCAAACATTCTTCTAAGGTGCTCGAGGGTGCTTCCGCAGATAATTTTGTTATCATATCTGCAGCGAACACCGCGTAGGCAACACGATTTCGGCGTACGTCTTTGAAAGCTAGTGGAGCAATGAAGTATATAACGATGCATCATCGATGATTGTGCATCGTTATCTACTTCATTGCTCCACTTATCTACTTCATTGCTCATTGCTCAGTGATATTGTGGTGCACATACTCTTATGAATAGTAACAGAAAAAAAATGTATATTTTTAACTTTAGGTGCGTCTGCTAGCTCTGCGGACATATATCTCTCTGGCACCGAAGGTGGTGCGAATTTTGAAATATACCCGTCGTGTTCAGAGATAGGGTAAATATGATTCACAATATCCGTAAATGTCAATCGTACGTTTGTATTCTGAGCCTGATCGCTGCATTTTTCGTCATAAAGGGCCCACTCTGGCAACGACCGGAAAGCAGTCATTGGAGGGCACTTCACATTCGGCGCCATCATGACGTAGTTTGTCTCGGGATGAGCAAAGCTGCGGCGAAGCTGAAGTCGTCAGGATGCCCTAGCCGTTCCAGCCACCAAAGCGGTCGAAGCACGCCAGCGATCGGGCCACCGCAACTAAACGCAAAGCTGCTTTTGTGTGAATTTTGAGTAACGGGTTAATCTTCTATAATCTTGTAGAGGGACAATAGCGACGTCTGGGACACACAAAGAGAGTCCCGTTAAGTGGGGACTTCCTCCTTCTCCTCTTCTCTTGTGCTGGCTGTAGATCTGTCGGGACGACGTCATGTTCAAAGCATGTGTACTTCTAGGCGAGACAGTTATCGTCACTACACTACCTATTAAGGTTTCTAGACAAGCATTACAAACGATTCGTTAGCGATATCTACCAGGTGCTCTTTGGTAATCGTTTAATTTGTTTTAAAATATATTTCCGTGGCTTTTTTTTAAAAGGTATAGGTGTTTCCGATGTGATACTGCCCCTTTAAACACGTATAGAGCAAAAAGAAAGGGCCGAAATTTTGTTGTAGTATCCCTCTAAAACGACATGTTTATCAATGATACTCCTAATAAAGCTTTATTTGTTTCAGACAAGATTATTCCTTACCTATGTGTTCTTACTACGAAAGCCGTAATACAAAAAACAACCTCTTCAACCACCGCTGCTTGAAGTCGCGCCTTCTGACGTAGAAAAAAGAGAGGACGTTTCGAGGGCGGTGGCCTCTTATTGAATTCGCCATAAGAGTAGTGTTTCGATCAAAGATTGCGCGCACTTCAAAATGTATAAAAAAACAAAAAAAAAAAACGATTAGTCGGGAAAATGGCTGAGATTTCACCACTCAAGCAAAAGCGCGCGTGTGTATGAAGGCACTCTACCGAGATCGATCACGTGCGAAGCAAACAATCCAGGGCCGTGCAGGAAAGCCACCGATACGGTCGCTTCGCCGACGTTGCATGTGCCCCGGCTAAGTTCCCCTGTTTTTGCTTCCTTCTCCTCCTTTCCTGTTTTCCGTGCGCGGTAGCGCGAGCTGCGCCGCTATTCGCGGAGATCGATCATGGGAGGAGCAAAGAACATGTCGCTACGGCTACCCACAGAGGATGAACGCGCAACTCTGGCTCCCGTAGAGATGTATATGCGGAAGTGAGCGCGTTGGAGATGAAATACAGAATATACAAAAGAGGATACACTTGCAGGGGCAGAGGACAACACAGAGTGTGTGTTGTCCTCTGTCCCTGTAAGTGTATTCTCTTTCGTGCCTTCTGTATTCCCTAGGGAGCATATGCAGGAAGTCTATGCACATCGTCTATTGGATTGTAATGGCTACATGGCAAAGCAAAAATACTTTCTGTCAGATCTTGAATTTATTTTTAAATAAATATTTTAACTTACTTTAGTTACAATTTTGAAACTGCATAAGATCTCATATAGAATTTTATAACTGATATCACCAAATTCTGTGATGCGCAGGCGCCATTCCATCATGATTAGAGAGTCGTCTGCTTTTGAATGTTTTTTCGCGGTTTTTCAAGAATAAACCTTCAGTGGTTAGTCAACGCTTGTACCGTTCACTCTTTTCCCCATCCGTGTAACATTCACGCTGTTTCAAGATGAACCCATACCAACTCCCAGTTTTCCTGCCTCTTAAGTATTTCAAAGAAGTTGACATGTCAACAATTACCGCGTCCCTTCAAGGCTTAGGAATGGCAAGACTCGAAACACGATCTAAAAAATGGGGCGAGATCATTGCTTATACTTTGCGACTTAAGTGAGCTAAGGGAAAGCGAAAGCCTCCTGCACAACTCACTACTGCCAAACGTTCCCGATAGTGCAGCGAATGTATACGACATAATAGTTCAAAAGCGAGCGACGCTCGCTGTGAGGGGCAGTATTATGCTTCCCCACCGTCTCCACTCTGTTGGTCACGTGACCTAAATTTTCCCCTTGCAGGGAAATGCGGTTAGCTTTCTGCACGGGGTAAAGTTAGCCAGCTTCGAGCGAACGGGCCCTGGTGCGAAGTATACGTACCATGAATGACGCCCATGGTGAGTATCAACCATTGGGTACTCGTAGCAAAACCCGATGTGAGTACGCCAACCCACGTCAGTATGCTTCCCACCAGTGTGATGTGCGTGATCGGATACCTTTTCTGAAGCAGTCCCACGAAGATGCCTGCATATGCAAAGGCCCGCGGTGAACATTAATTTGTAACAAACGACAGTAATAGAAGCGATTATATATATATATATATATATATATATATATATATATATATATATAGACAGATAGACAGACAGAGAGGCAGACACAGACAGACACAGACAGACACAGACAGACACAGACAGACAGACAGACATACAGACGGACGGATGGACGGACGGACGGACGGGTGGATGGGTGGATGGGTGGATGGGTGGGTGGGTGGGTGGATGGATGAATGGATGGACGGACGGACGGACGCACGGATGATCGGGCGGACGGACGGACGGACGGACGGGCGGAAATGTACATTTCGCCTGGCACCAATGCCAGTCAAGTTAACAGACAGACTCCGGGATGGTTTTTAATGCCTCTTGAAATTTTGTAATCATAACTGAGCTTTTATCATTTCACGTTCAGTTTCGGTGGTTCAGATATTTCTATTTCCACCATATCCTTCTCATTAAAATCTGCAGTTTCGGCTACAAGTTTGAGAACTTTTTTTCCAGTAATGCGAAAGACACGGAAGAGAGCGAGGGGAAACGCAGGGCGTGTCTTTCCGTACGCCCGACCTCCAGCACGCTCTCCATGTCTTTTGCCGTGCTTTGGCCGCGTGCGCGCGCTCGAGTGTAGGAGTTACCGAAGTGTTATCGAAGGCATATAGAAGCTCTGGCTAAAGGAGAGACAACTGAAGCTGCTCCCTGCCGTTCTTACCTTGTCAGTGACGGTGGTGCCAGTATGGACACTAATTTTCCTCCTCTTGATTGATTGTCTTGATGGCGCTTGCAATCGATGGCGAACGGTGAACTCACCTTACTATTAAAAGGAGAGCGAGTTTGGTCCGCTCGATGGAGACCGGTCGTAACGCTCATCTTTTGGTCTGGGTGACTCCGAGAGGAACAAAGAAAGCCTACTAAATCCTTGCTACGTTCATAAGTTGGGGTTCGGAGAGTCTGTACAGCTTGTATTAAAAAAAAAAAAAGAAGAAAAAAAACTGAAACCAAGGTATGAATCTATCTATATCCCCTCTAACTACGAATGTGTGTATAAATATTCTACTCAAGTAGCGCAAGGCTTTGGCTTTTACCTGGATCACGACCAAAACATTCCAACTGATGGGCAGCAAGGAAATAATTTTTTCCCGGATTATCACGCCTAAATGCTATGTGGACGAACTATACGTGGCTTGCATTGACGTCAGATACCTTTAGCCATTGCTCAGTACCATGCTCCTATGCCCATACCTTCTGAAGGATACATAGGGTACAACCGAATTTGTTGTCCTCAGCAACGAAATGTGTGCTGCAGAAGGTACGGGCGCAAGAGCATGGTACGAAGCAATGGCGGACGGCACGGTGCCATATGACGTCACGTGTAATGTATGCTACATAACACATCTTCACACACTCTAACAGGAAACCTAATTGAAAAAAAAAACCACCCTATTGAAAAAACCAGCAAGAAAATCGAATTGGTCAAGCTGGTAATTAAGCTGGTCAAAGTGGTCAATGTTGTAATTAAACTGGTTTAACTGGCAATCAAGCTGGTTTAAGCTGGGCAAGCTAGAATTTGAGCTCGTCAGTCTGGTTTTAGTAAAAACCAGCAGGGTCTAAAAACACCCTGTATATATATATATGTATGTATATATATATATATATATATATATACACCAACTCAACTCTCCTACGTCACGCCGCGGTGGTGGCGCGCCGGACGCACTTCCGGTCTGGGGTGGTGGGCAGAAGTCGCCGTGCCAGACATGCATTCCTGTGTTCCTTTGGAAGAAACGAGGCAAAAAACCTGCCTTCTCGTCAAAATGCTGCGATGGGGGCTTTACCAAGAGAGTCTGGGAAGGTTTGAAGATCAGTTTTCATGTGTTTTTGCATCCTCCGTTCGTCCGAGAACGTGGATAGCAGCCGTGAAAAGGACAAACCAGACGCTGTCGAACTACGATTGCGTGCGCGGGCCACAATTTGAGGTCGCCAGATGTATTTGCTTTGTTCCAACATGACCGAGAGAAAACCCCCAAGTTGTCCGGACCACCCACGGATTAAGTGCGTCTTCAAATTCACATGGCCGCCTGATCGTTCGAACTTTCGTCTGCTCTTTCAAAGTTGTCTGCTTTTTGTCGTCTGCTCGTTCAAACAAAAGCGGCTCGTAGACCAAACTTTGACCCGGTGATTGCAATAAGAAGTAATTGCAGGCCTCAAAAGACTTAAGTAGGCTCGGTGTAAACAGTAGATACAAGATGTTAATTATTGGTACCGGTGTCCATCACCTACTTGTTACGCTTGGTCTGTTCCCGCTTCCGATTTTCAGTATCGACGTCGATCATCGCCGCTACCTTTTACACTTTTGCAGCACGAGCGACGTCGCGACCGAAAATAGCTACAAGAATCTCATCATGGTTTTGGCGTCCATTCTGCTGCGTTCATGGGAATGAATCGCCGCAAGTCAAATTATTTACGGAAAGTTTAGCGGCGTAACGAGCCTTGATAATTTCGCTCAGGCGATTGAAGTGGTAAGACATTGCGATGAGGACGTAGAATCGACAACTCCAACACGAAAAAGAGTATGCAGACTCACACAGATGCCGACAACGTAACATTCGAATGGTTTGTTCACGCGGGACGCGGTGCTTCTTGCCGGTACTCCATTGCGCGTGCGTTCGAACTGTCGTCTGCTCTTTCAAACTTGGCTGCTTTTTGTCGACAGTTCGTTCAAACGACAGCGGCCCGTAAACCAAACGTTGACCCGGTAATTGCGATAAGAGCTAAGTGCAGGCCTCAAAACACTTTCGAAGGTTGGTTGGGGTAAGTCGGCTAAGTGTAAACAGATACAAGAAGTTGTTGATCATTGTTACCAGTGGCCATCACCGACTTGTAATGCCCGATTCTACTTGCGGTTTTCAGTATCGACGTCCACCATCTCAGCTACGGTCCACGCTTTTGCAGCCCGAGCGACGTCGCGACTGAAAATAGCGAGCAGAATCTCATCGTGGGAGTCAGGCTTTAGCGCCCATTCTGCGGCGTCCAGGTGAAATGAATCGCCGCACGTCACATTATTCACGCAAAGTTTTGCCTCGATAGTTTTGCTGAAGCCGCTCAAGTAGTCAGACATTGTTAGGAGGACGTAGAATCAACAATTCCAACGCGAAAAAGAGCACGGGGACTCCCACCGACGCCGACAACAACGCGATTCAATGGTTTGTTTCTGGGCGACGGCGGGCTTCTTGCCCACCATCCACCGCGCATGCGCGGCGCCGGTGGCGTCCGCTAGGGGCGCTCCGGTTTGTTTGTAAACATGAGTTGGTGTATATATATATATATATATATATATATATATATATATATATATATATATATATATATATATACAGGGTGTTTTTCTTTTAAGCTTAACAGATTTGCTTAAAAAAAGCCGTGAAAGTTACACTTATGCCGGTTGTGGAGGTGAGCTATACGGCCAGGGGGACATATTATAAGGGACTAATTGTAACGATCACTGGTTTAATTAAGTCAAATTCGTTAATTAACTTTTTAATTAATGAAAATAGACATATCGTTCCAATTAGAAACTCAGCGTCATCAATAACCACTAAATCAGTCATTTTCAGAAAGGCTTTCCGCGCGTGAGAAGCGTAGTATTCTACTAAAGTTACCACTCGTGGAGCAGGTACAAGGCTGGGGCTAGATAAGAGGCGGAAAAATCGCGCGGGCGCCTTATCGCAACCGCTAGCTTCGTACCTGCTCCACGAGTGGTAACTTTAGTGCACTACTACGCTTCTCACGTGCTAAAAGTCTTTCTAAAAATTACAGATTTAGTGGTTTTCGATGACGCTGAGCAAGTTTCTAATTGGAACTATATGTCTATTTTAATTAATTAAAACGTTAATTAACGAATTTAAATAATTAGTCGACTGATCGTTACGATTAGCCCCCTATAATATGTCCCCCTGGCCGTATAACTCACCTCCACAAGCGGGATAAGTGTAACTTTCACGGCTTTTATTAAACAAATCTGTTAAGCTTAAAAAAACACCCGGTATATATATATATAGTACGAAGTCCGGGGCTTGGCTGCCGAGAGTTTGTATAGAATAAAGAGCCACTTCAAAAACTTAACTCCTTTACTTAGACGTTTCGACCCGAGACGTCTAAGTAAAGGAGTTAAGTTTTTGAAGTAGCTCTTTATTCTATATATATATACGTGTGTATATATAGATATAGATATAAATAACCTGTGTAGAGCACAACTGACCAATCACGCCTCCGAGGCTTGTCATGACGCTCATGGGCCAGGAGGCTGTTTCCCTGTCCACCCCGAATTCCTCCATGATGGCGACGTAGAGGTAGTTCATCGCTCGCTCAAGGGATACGCCGATGAAAGTTACGACTGCCGTGATGACGACCACGTGCCAGCAGGCGTCAACCGCTGGGTCATTCATTTTGGAGGTTTTTTGCTGACTCATGTTTGAAAGTGGCATGTTTGGAGCCTATAAGAGAGCGTCAGTTTGTCAGCTGTCAGTGTATTTTTGAACTTAGTGGAGCGAGGCTTTATCCGTCGTTTGGAAGGTACATAAAGTCACGACGCGGAGACATGGCTCAACATGTTCACGCTCCTTGCTCCGTGATTTGTTCTTCGGCGTTTTTATTGGCTGGTGTCGCAAGCTTATTGGCTGCGGACTGATAACAGCATGCTCGGGACTCGGTGCACGGCCTACGTTCTTAAAGCTGACAGTGACCCTTTGGATACACTTTTGGAAGCGCCTTATTATTCACTGCACGGTAATGTTCTCGAAATACCAATAATTGGTCACGCTGACGACACTAGCATATGTTACCCTCATGAATATTCGGATGATATTATAGATGGTGCAAACAATACTTTATCAAAACCGCATGATTGGGCTTCCAGCAAGTTGTCGAAAATAAATGCTACAAATTCCAAGGTAGTTATTTTTCGACTGAAAATTAAAATATTACGTATCTCGAGGCAGCTTCTAAACAATTAATGGGCTATTGAAATTACCAACTCTTTGGAACAATTGACGTAATATTTTCGGAGCACATGACTTGAAACCACTAAACCGATATGTTGCATCAAAGTTAGGCGAGACTGATGAGCTGGTACGACGTCACAGCTTTATACGTAAAAATTATATTATTACTTTATAACTTCTTTAAAGGCGAAACCGCTCCGGGCATGCAATTATGGTTTTTGTTGACGGTTTTTTTATCTTTCTTTCTATATATTCTACAGTCATAAGGATAATGTCAAATTAAAAAAAAAGAATGTTTTTCAAATATGCTTTAATGTCTCAATACTATGATTATTCTTAATTGTTGGCTTGTTATTCAGTTTATAGACCAGCCTCTAATATTGAGCAATTGTTGTTTTGAGATATAACGTCCCATTGTCCGCGATAATTTACGCGAACAGTCAGTTGCATATAATGAATTAAAAAAGCAAGTAACATCTGCACATGTTACGTAAACTAAAAAAATAGTTTAAAATAGTATTGTTTTCTCGTGCTATGAAAACAAAATAACGTTAACCAATCAAAATTATGAGATGAAATTACAAAGCATCCTTCGCTATTTCATTTTCCTCAACTTCCATATCGATATATTACACGTGAAGTTTAGTATTAAACATCACACCTTCCCCACTCAGTTACGTCAGGCTGCAGTTTCTTAATCTAATATACAGATGGCGCCACGTTTTCTAGAATAGCTTGACGTACATTTGCCGTCGTGTGCCGCATGGAACACCTGAAAGAGAGAAAAAGCGCCACATGTTTGGGTGTACTCTGTCGCCTGGATGCCCGCAGTGAGCGAGTGCCAGAGATGTCAAAGCTAGAGCCGCAAAATAAGGGACGCTTCAGAGTAATGACACTTCAGTCATCTTGTTGCTTAAAATCACGGGGGCAAGTCTTCTGAAGCCTATCTGAAATCGCAGGAAACGAATTTCCGTCCCCCAGAAATGTTAAGACAGCTCGCGTCAGAGCAAAGCGATATCACCTGGGCTTCCGAACACCGCATCTAAAGGCGAAGAAGACGAATTTTTAATTGTGGCAATACAGATTTCTGTCTGCTCTGCGTTAAGCACCAAGATGGCGCATTAGCAGATTGGGGAACGGAGTGCCGATATTCTAAGCGCGTTGTTCATTTAGTGGCTCTGGCCAGATCAACAAGCGCAACGCTGCGGATGCACCACAGAGGCCTTTGCACGCGTTCCACTGTGCGTCAGTAAACATGCCTGGCGCGGTCCACAAAAGATTACAGGAGGGCGCTTAGGCTTCGCCTTTAATGCCCCATTCACACGGCCAGCATATAGGTACTTCCAACATGGGTCCCTCTGCAATCGGTGAATCGGCCAGCGCTCTTGGGTCCGATTGACAGCCGACATTAAAGGTCCCTTACCTAAAGGTACCTTTATGATCGAGTCAATGAGGTGTAAGAGTGGAACGCAATAGCTAAACATAAATCCTGCTCTGTCCCAAACTGTGCAAGCGTGTCTGCTTTGCCTAGGATTCGGCTTCCGGGAGCAGCGATAGCGAGCGGACGCACGATGGATCGCTCCTCTGCGATAACAATAACGGCTGAGGTCAGCCGTGGTGACGCCGTACACGGCAGTGTGCCCAAAGATTATGCTGTGTTATGCCGGTACTTCCAACAGGCGACGAAGCGAAGCCCGGTCTCGTGCTGCACGCGGACAGCCGTGGTCGACCATACCGAGTCGAGGACTTCGTCGGACCCCTCAACCAGGTGGGAGTCAGGGAGGACATAACAGGACCTGGAGCCTACCAGATGGGCCACGTATTGTTAGTGAAGTTGCGTACCGGTGAAGCCAAGGAAAAACTGCTATCCGCAGGAAACTTGAAGGTAAGAAATCGCCTTTGCCTGGTCGTCGGCCCTGACAGGCGGGATGTGAGGGTAAAGGTTCACTGGGCGACTTTTGGAGTGTCCGTCGATGCCACCCGGAGGGCCTTTCAGCCATATGGCGAGGTCAAGGGTGTCGCTCGAGAAAAATGGAATACAGAAGGCCTCGTGCACGTCGACTCAACGACCGTAACCGTGAGGATTGTGCGTCGCGATTCTAACCCCCAAATCCCTCCCACACCAGTTTCGCATCAATGGAGGAATGGTGCTAATAGTAGTGCCCGGGCGAGCGCCGGTCTGTCTACGTTGCCGTTGCACAGGGAACATTCGGCGTGATTGTAAGATACTTAGGTGTGGAAAGGGCCGAGCCTTCGGGCATGAGGCCAGAGACTGTGTGGGGACCTACGCGCGTGCTGTTGCCGGCCAGAACTTTGACGACCTGGGTACAACATACTTGATGAATCAGGTCAAAGCAGCGGCGGCGGCGACTCTGTCAGTTCGGCACGTAGCACCCCGCCTTCCTCTAAGATCACCACGGCGCAGCAGGGTGCCCCCCCCCCCGCCCCCCCCCCCCCCCCCCCAGGACCGAAAATGCGAACCCTCCTTTTAGTCGGCGTGGAAAGCGGCCAACACAATGCTTACTGTGAAGAAACCGTCTTCGGCGTCACAAGCTATTGGGGACGTGGCCGGTGCTTCGGATGGCGAGGACGCTGTGGCCATGGATTCAGAAGGCGCGTCGGTCTAGCGTAGGCGCTGCGAAGTGGTTCCGGAAAGCGTCGAGATGCATCAGCAATCTCAGGGAGGGGGGTGTTGGGGACAAAGCAAGAAAGGTCGAAGCGCCGACCGCGGAAGCTCGTCCCTACCCTGGGAAGACGCACGGTCGCATCGATAACCTGGTCGTGGCCCCACAGACGGTGTTGAAAGGGGTGAGTGTCATGTGCTGTTATGAGACTTTCCTTCCACGATAGTCACTCTAGGACCTTCCCTGCGTATCGCCGCGCTCAACCTTTATGGGATCGGCGGCTAAACGTTGGCAACGACAGCTTTACCGGCTGATGACTGAACAAGAATTGGACATCGTCGCCATCCAAGGGACTAAAGAAGAAAGTGAGGAGTACTAACTACAGAGTGCAGCCCTTTTTGGCAAGGTACTACGTCTGTGTAAGTCACGCGGTAGGCTTTTCTGCAGTGTGCTGCCTCTTTCTGAAGAAGTCTTTAGGCGTAGTTGTGCAAAAGTTATTACATGGCCTTCTGGACGTTTTGTTTTGTGTGATTTTACTATCCTGGGCCACGAGTGGCGAGTTGTTATCTCTATGCGCCGAACAAGTCAGACGAATGCCGCAATTTTTTTTGAGAACGCTTTTCAGCATTTACAATGCGATCGTCTCATTAGCTTTCTGGGTGACTTCTTCAACTACGTGTGCCGAGCAGTGGATCGGTCTAACAGAGCGCGGTATAACTACGCCAGTATCCTCGCGTTATATGACATTACTGAACATTCCATGCTCGAGAATATAGCTCTCTGTGCACCAAGTGCCGAAGCCTATGTCGTGTACTCACTTTCAGGGTGACAGTCACGCTAGATTAGACCGTGTCTACATTTCGTCTGACCTGGTTTTTTGTGTTGTAATTACTCCGTTGATTATATCTCTTTTAGTGATCACTGCCTTGTCAGCTTTCGGTTAGAAGAATCAAAAGGGGCGTCACCTTTTACGTGGGACCTGTAGAAACTCAACGCTAAGCGGCTAAGCTTTTGCGCGATGAATCTTTCGTTAGCACACTCAAGGCAACATGGCAGGCAGTAGAACTGGCGGGGCAAGGTACAGGCGAAAAGTGGGAAATGTTTAAACAGGAAGATAAAATGTGCGCGATCGACATAGCGTGTACACTGAAGCACAAGGAAAAGAAGTGTGGAAAGGCCTTGTGGACTACTGAGACAGCCAAGCTGCGTTTAAAAGTGATACGATGCGGTGGTCGCCATTTGCCTATTTTTGCACGCGCAATGTGTAATTCTTTTTTTTTTTTTTAGCAAAACTCTGGTACATGTTTCAGGTACTGTACTGCAGCAGTATTCACGTACAAAAGATACACCGGGCATTTTCTGTATTCATTTGGGTTTCCACTTGGGAGCGCACCAGCTAAATAAACCTGTTTCGGCGCGTTCGGAATGGTGGATTTTCATTGACGCACCTTTTTCTACGATAAGTTGTCCATTGCTTTCTTTTTCTGAGGAACCAAAGTAGCCCCTTTTTGTGCACTGTCCTTCAGGTACTGCTTTGTCACACTTTGCCCGCATTTATTGTTTCGTCCGGCGATGGTGCGATTGGACCGGTGAGCCTCTTCTAAAAGATGTAGTCGCTGCTTACAAATTCCTAGCCGCGAAGTTTTCCCTGAAATATCTGGGTAATGTTTCGCGGAAAATATTCATGAAACCTTTGATCGAGATGTCTTATCCGGCCCTCGTCACTCGTACGTTGTACTGTGCCCTCCCTGGCTACGATGTACTTAGTCGAGTGAAAGAAATGATGGTCCCTGCGACTACTGCGTGATCCACGTTAAAGACGCCAAGCTTGCAGTCGACCAATTTTAAATGCGACGTGACATTGCATTTTAGGTGTGCGCGCGTTCGCATTTTTGTTTTGTCTACAGTCTACACCTTTGATTAGCCGCTGATAGTTCTGGGAAAGTATTATATAACTAAGAAATGCACGTTAATGCAAATGAAAAAAAGCAACAAAAAATATAGGCGCTCCTATTTGAAGAAAACAGAGAATAAGAGTAGTTATTACAATTGTATTTTTAATTCGATACCAGTTGGTGCATAAATCGTTTTAGGTTTGAGCGTAGCAAAAGTTATAAAAGTGAGCTCCATGCAATTAACGGCTCTACCGAGCATGTACTTCTCATCCACTGGAAGAGTAGCTCAGGGCAGCATGCTCTCAGCTACTCTTCCAGTGACATTGATACTCTAGACCAGGGGTGGCCAAGCTGCGGCTCTTCGCGTGTTAAAGTGCGGCTCGCCGCTCGCGGTCCCCCCCCCCCCCCCCCTGCCTCCTCCCGCTCCCCCTCGCCCGCCTCCCTCCCTATCACACGAGCACTTCCCCAAAAAAAGAAATGGAACGCGTTTTAAGTCGAAAGACAGGTTGCGGTTTGGTAGTCTTGTGCTACTGCTACCTTACGTACAGTTGTACTGCTTTTGACTCGGATAGATTGAAAGTAGTTCGAGTTTTGTTAATTGCTCTAGACAAAAGTCCCCCTCCCCCCGCGGCTCTTGGAAGTTTCGTAGTTTTGTTTGTGGCTCTTAGGCCCGGTCAGCCTGGCCACCCCTGCTCTAGACCTAGGTTGTTATAAAGAAGAAAAAAATCTAGCTCCAAACTTTGATTTAAAAACATGCTTTTCATGTAAGGCTTGTCAAATTATAAGGCGCTGGAGAAAACCAGCCTTCTGCGTTAAGTCCTTATTTCGAAATATGTTTGTTCGCGTTTCGCCCATTTGAAAACATGCGGGAAGGGCCTCAGCACGCACTTTGTACCGCTGCGGCGCAGTATTCTTCCGCAGCGTTCAGGCCGTCTGCTTTCATCGCCGTCACTATGACAACGTACGCCGATTTTCCGGGTGTCGTCCTCTAGAATAAGTATAATTGTTTTGTAATGAGCAGCGCAAGGCTGTTGCCGCGAAGCGGCGTTAACGCAGACCGGGGGGAGGAGAGGTTGATATGCTCCTCAGTGACACACGCGCCGTCCGAAAAGTTAATTCGGCGTTCGTTGCCATGGTTATGGTGCCTGGAACGCGTCCCCGACTGGTGTGTTTACCGCGCCCAAAAAAGTGGTCCCTCGATTTCCGCCTGATGACGTCATATAAGTGTCATGTTGTCGCCGGTCGTGACCCTGGTGGTGTCTCAGCAGCTGTGGCGGATATGGCAGACGCCTGTTCTGCTGCAGGTCGCTCCCCACTATGACAGTCCACGGAAGCTGCAGCAGCCGGAAGTTGGGACGCCTGGGACGCCGTGACGACAGCAACACTCGCGTTGGCTCGCGCTTTTCGCCAGCATTTCTACGGCCAACCGTCAGGATCGCGACAGTCAACAGCATGCCACTCTGGCTCCTGTGACGTCATTTGTTGCCACTTGGGGACCACTTTTGATGTATGGGCAGCATAGGACGCTAAACACACCAGCCGGAGACGCGTTCCAGGCACCATACCATGGTGGCGGCGATGAAAGCAGACGGCCTTTATGCTGCGGAAGTACACTGCGGCGCAGCGCGCAGCGATACGAGGTGCGTGCTGAGGCGCTTCCCGCATGCTTTTCAATGGGCTGAATGCGAACAAAAAAAGTTCAAAAATTTAACACAGAAGGCTAATTTTCTCCAACGCCTCACAACTTGACGAGCCTTAAACGAAAAGCGTGTTTTTGTGGCCATCCTGGGTTCTGTTTTTTTATCCGTAACATGGGTCTAAAGTATCAAACTGACGATCCCGCTTCGCTCGCACTTATGGTAAGACCAAATACTTTCCTAGTAAAGTACTTGGTGAAACAAAGAAACTTATGCATGTGTCTAATGCCCTCAGTTTTTACGTGAATACACGCTTGCTTTCATTATTTGTTTCGTTTATAGTCTCACCGCAACACAGCTCGTACTCTTTTGTATGCGGCATGCATTTGGGAATGAGGTAACCAGGGAACAAGTTATTTCGCGGATTGCAATAAAATCTATGCTAATGGCCACGTGTACCACAATCAACACTAAGTATTCACAACTTAACACGTGGTGTTTCGCGTAGGTACGTAGGTAAACAATGATGTTTGTAAAGAACTGCGACTCTATGAAATCACGTGGCAAAAGCTCGTTGTCAGCATACGCTATGTCGCAAACCCTTAGTAACCTATGAATACTTATAAGCGGCGCCGAGATGAATGCTGGTTTTCAGCAGGTGGAGTTTCTCTATCAACTCAGATTACAGTATTTACTTATTTCTGTTATAAGCAATCAGGAGATAGCTTACACGAAGCCTGAAAGCAATAAGGCACTATGAACATTCAAACATTACGGCCTGAGCAGGATATGCTCACGTAAGCTTTAATTTTCGATGCAGCCTTAACTTTCGATGCGCTCGACGCTAGTGTAAAACGAAGCGCTTTTTCAGTGTTCATCAGCGTGCGATGTGTGTACTTGCATTATATTTTATACAACATCTCACCCCGCTCTTTGCATATTTTTAATTTTTTGCACACCACTTGCTTGCTTCCCGCAAATCGCGAAATTAAGAGTGCTATATTGCTTAAGCTCTGTGCAATAGCTATACATAGAACTAGCATTTTTAACTGGCCAGTCATTTCATTTGTCACTACACTTTTACTATAATTGTGATAATTTAATGCTGTTAGTGAATTCTTAAACTTTTCGCTACTTTTGTTATGCACTTCCCGCACCAGTCCTACTGTGGGTTTTCCAAACTCAGTACCTACACCTGAGATTAATGTTTTGTGCTTTGGAGTCTCACAGGTTTAGTGACAATAAACACCGCAGTGACCTAAATGAGACGTCTGACCAAAAGAAAATAGCTTATTTGTTTATAATTCTTGAGGCATTTAATTCCTCAAGCTAGAATTTTGTAAACCCACATCTATCACGTCATCAGGTTTTCTAGAAATCCACAAAGAGCCAAACACATGCACGACAAAAGGGTCGGCCCGTGATATAATATTGACCACATAGAAATATGGGAATCGACTTCCGAAATTCCCA
The DNA here is from genome assembly GCF_016920785.2 of Ixodes scapularis. Lineage (NCBI taxonomy): Eukaryota > Metazoa > Arthropoda > Arachnida > Ixodida > Ixodidae > Ixodes > Ixodes scapularis. The sequence goes on along the minus strand of NW_024609846.1, from coordinate 61,057,401 downwards.
GTGTGCTAATTGCGCACAGGCAATTTCAAATTTTTCGACGCGTCGTTTGTTTTGCTGTGCGTTTTGTCTCGCCACTAGCTCAGCAGGATTTGTGTGTTTTGGTCTGACCAAATTGGCTGGAGACTTAAGCTCGTAGCGTAGTAGAGCCACTAAAGAAGCTACGTTTTGTCGAGTATTGGCACTTTGTTCCCTGATATTGCTGTGGGCGCCACCATTTGGTCCGTATACAGAGCAGACGCCTGCCAATTGTCATGATTCAAAAGTACGTCTTTAACATTAGATTCGGTGTTAGGAAGCTCATGCGCTATTGCTTTGCCCTGTCGTGAACTGTTCAAACAATTGTGGAGGACGAAAAAGCGTTTCCTGTGATTTCAGATGGAGAGACGACGGCGAAGTGATCTGGGCCGGACGCAACTCGCATCGGCTCCGTGAACTTTTCAAGCTTTCAGCGAACCTCTGCAGTATAGTTCCAAATCTTCACCACCAACATGCGGTGGAACGCGAGAGAAACCCCCGGACACCAAATTCTTGGGTGAGCGGGCCTTTTTTTTCTCAAGTTTTCACCGTTTTTCTCGACGAAACGAGGCGCCGCCTTGCTCAGCCTCACGCGCCATTGAAAGACAAATGGAGGGCGGCCGTAGCCGCCGCACCGACGACAAGATGGACACTCGAAGCTTCGAAATACCTCTTTTGACTCCCGGAAACGGAGTCGTCGAGGTAGAAGGAGAAGATATCACTCCGGAGGAGTTTCACTCTGTCGGGGGATGTTGGATGCCGGTCTTACTCAAGGCCCGAGCAGAAAAGAAAGCGCTAAGCCTAACGGCCGGTTCCCAGCGAAACCGCACTCTTGGTGGGAACAACGAGCGGGACGGCCGAGCTCGAATAAAGAAGGCGCCAAGGCCTCCGAAGCTTCCGGAAGACGATGCGAAAATCGTTTTTCGACTTCGGGGAGGACTAAACGTGCGGAAAGAAGACAGAGTCTTGGTCCAACGCAGCATTCAACGCGCGGCGCAGCTCTCATCGGAGAACGCAGGACACAACGCTTTTCGTTTCAACGAGGAACAAAATACGCTCATCGTGAGCACCCCGGCACTCGAAAACGCCGTCAAATACGAAGGAGTGCACTCTATAAGCCTCAAGGGACAAACCTACGAAGTTGTAGCGTACGCAATACCGCCAGACGACACCATAAAGGGTGTAATTCACGGGATACCGGACGAAGACTCCGAGCAAGACGTTCTAAACAACCTAGTCACGGCGAGGAACCCAAACGTGCTCCACGCCAGACGGATGGGCCGTTCCAAGTCGGCGGTGGTACTTTTCAAGGGCCAGAAGGTGCCGTTCTGGATCATGTACGGCAACGTGGAGTACAAGTGCAACCTGTACTAGAAAAAGATCGAAATATGCGGTACTTGCGGCGGAATCGGACATCGGACCGACGTGTGTCCGCGGCCGAAAGAGCAGTGGTGCAAAATTTGCAACGCTCTAAACCCGACAGACGGTCACTCGTGCTCGCCGTCGTGCGGCATCTGCGGCAAGGCTCACCCCACGGGTGACACACGATGCAAGCAGCGTTTCAAGACGCCGTACATCCTGCAACAGCGGCAGTGGGAGAAGAAGAAGAAACAAGAGGAGAGCAGGTTCAAGGAAGAGGACTTCCCGCCGTTACCCAAAGGACGGTCGCGGTCGCGGTCACGGAGCCGAGCATCCGTGCGGTCAACCTCGCGGCAGCGGTCCGGCTCGCGGCGGAGATCGAAGTCCAGGAGGAGGTCCAGCTACCGACAGCGAGTCAGCTAGCCCGGGGTGACCGACCACAAGGCCTCGGAGAAGAAGAGCAAGGAGGCCAAGACGCAGAACGACAAGTTAGACGAGATCCTTGTCATGATGCGACAACTCCAGGAAGAAAACAAGGCTCTACGCATGATGGTAGAGAAGACCGAGAAGGAGAACGCATGGCTGAGGACACAGCTTCAGCAGAAAAGCAACGAGACGGAGAAGGAACCGGAGAAGGCTTCGCCACCCGCGAAGAGAAAGATGGTCGTAAGACCGGTGCAAGAGACGGTCGCATTGGATAAGGCCGAGGCGCCGCTGCAACAGGAAGTTAACAAGCAGGTGGTCGAGCTGATGTGCAACCCCGAGTGGCTGACGCAGCTGGCTAGGCACATGGAACAACTACGTACGTCACAAGTCGTTAGAAACCAAGATGGTGAACAGTAAAAAGTACATATTTGGCAGTGAAATTGCCGCGGGTTTGGCAAAAAGAGGGGCAACCTACAGCAATACGTGAATAACAAAGACGAAAAGGAACGACCGGATTTGATTGCCTTACAAGAGGCGAAACAACTGGCCAAACTGTCGGGTTACAAGTCCTACGTCATGGATACCAAGGAAAAGACGCAAGTGGTCACGTTGGTCAAAAGGAACATACCGGTCGTCGTTCATGACACAGGCATTTCAACAGTAGAACACGTGTTAATCGAGATAATCTCGGGGAAGAAGAAAGACCAGCGCAGCCTCTTCGTGCTGAACATCTACAGCAGCCCAGCGAAACGGCACAGATTCGCTTCTTTCTTCCAAGCGACCCTGAACATCGCCAGACGCCAGACACTGGTCGTGGTTGGGGACTTCAACGCGGAACATCCGGACTGGGGATACAAGATCGAACGACCCAAGGGCCGAAAACTGTGGATCGACTCTCACGAATGCGGACTATCCCTGATCACCGATCCGGATCATCCGACGAGGAGAGGAGCCGCCCGACAACAAGACACTACACCAGACCTTACGTTTGTGCGCTATGCAAAGGATGCCGAGTGGACAAACACGTGGGAAGACCTGGGTAGCGACCACTATGTGCTAAAGATAACGATCCGCGCAGGCCCTGGAAAGCCGCGGGGCAGAAAGTGCAAGATCACGGAATGGGACAAGTTCCGAGAGCTGATAGGCGAATACGAGACGGAAGACGTCACGAACATTGGCGAGTGGATGGAATGCCTGCTGGCGACTGCCGAGCGGACGACCAAGGTGATTCCGGAAGAAGCGGACGTGGCCGCTGCGGATAGCCTACTCTTACACTTATGGGAGGCTAAGGCTAGTCTGCAGTAGCGGCAGCGCTCGCAACGTAACAATCGGAACCTTCGAAGAAAGATCGCTCAACTCAGCAGAACGATCGAGACGTACGCTGACCAGGTTACGCGTCAACAGTGGCAGGATACCTGCGATGGGTTCGACGGTCAGCCCAATGTACCCAAAACTTGGAACATACTGCGGCACCTACTGGATCCGGACGGTTGTAAGACGGCTCAGCGTAGCAAGATGTGCGAGATCATTCGAAGTCACAAGGGTGACTAGGACGACCTAGTAGAGGAGATCCGTAAGCGATATATTGGTGACAACCCGCCGAGAACACCCACGACATACGGCTGTGCAGACAACGAGGTGCTAGACGCGGACATTTCTGAGTTTGAAGTTGCCGAGACACTGCGCAACTTGAAGACCAAATCTGCTCCGGGACCGGACGGCGTCACGAACAAAATGCTGCGGAACCTGAGCAACGAAGCCACAACCGGCATCACGAAGTACATCAACGAGTGCTGGAGACAAGGCCAGCTACCACGGCAGTGGAAAACGGCCAAAGTGGTCCTGATCCCGAAACCAGGCAAGAAGCCTCAGCTCGACGCTCTGCGCCCAATCTCGCTCACGTCCTGCGTGGGCAAGATAATGAAGCACGTCGTTCTACGGAGAATCAACGACTTCATGGAGAGGAACCAATTGTTCCCTCACACCATGGTTGGATTCCGGCCACACTTGTCTACCCAAGACGTGATGCTGAGGCTCAAGCACCAAATCATAGATGGCGAAAAAGGCTCTCATCTCGACACTAGGGTGATCCCGGGCCTCGACCTTACGAAGGCCTTTGACACTATCAGGCATGATGCGGTCCTTGAGAACCTGGAGAAGCTGGGCCTGGGGCGACGCACGTTCAACTACATTCAAGACTTCCTCAGCGATCGGACGGCGCAAATCTCCATCGGTGGCGTCACGTCCGACGACACCAATCTAGGCGGGCGAGGCACACCTCAGTTCTCGGTCCTGTCGCCATATTTATTTAACGTGGCGATGATTGAGTTGCCTGCGAAGCTCAGCAAGATCGAGGGGCTGCACCACAGTATATACGCAGATGACATCACGCTCTGGATGACCGGCGGCTGTGACGGGTTCATCCAAGACACGCTACAAGAAGCGATATGAACGATTGAGGAGTACGTCACTCCGAGGGGCCTAACTTGCTCTCCACAAAAGTCGGAGCTCCTCCTCCTCAAACCTGTTCGGTCCCGCCAGCTGCCGTCGGACATCGCGCTCTACTCGCAAGGACTGCGTATCCCGTCGGTGAAGAGCATTCGCATCCTGGGTCTGCGGGTCCAGGCGGATGGCAACAGCTACTAGACGATCGAATCGCTCAAGGCGTCAACTTACCAGATCACCCGGCTTATTTCACGCATCTCAGGCCGTCACTTCGGAATGAGGGAAGGGAATCTTGTACGCCTCGTCCGCGCTTTCGTCGTGAGCCGGCTGGCATACGTCCTTCCCTTCCTACGGCTCGGGGTGGCGGAGAAAGCCAAACTAGACTGCTTGATTAGGAAGGCCTACAAGCGAGCACTTGGCATCCCGGATTCTACGTCAAACGAAAAGCTGGCGGCGCTGGGCCAACACAACACCGTGGAAGAGATCGTCGAGGCACAACGGACGTCTCAGCTCGAACGGCTAACAAAGAGCGCGACCGGGCGTCACATTCTCGAAAACCTGGGTATTCGCTACGAAAGACAAACGGGCGAGAAAATAGACGTGCCGAGGCGGGTCCGGGAGAAGCTTACCATCCCGAACCTGCCACGTCACATGCACCCCGTGCACCATGTGGAGCGACGAACGGCGAGAGCCAAGGCCCTTCGAAGACTACTAGAGAAGGAAGAGGGCGTCTACTACACGGACGCTGCGAGGTACGACAGGGATGCCATGGCCGCAGCCGTAGTTGACAAGCAAGGGAAGATCGTTGCGAGCTGCAGTGTCCGGACTACAGAACCGGAGGTAGCCGAGGAAGTGGCCATCGCTCTGGCACTCAAGCTGCAAGACGCTAAAATCATTGTCAGCGATTCACAGATGGCGATTCGCCAATACGCCAAGGGACGGAACTCGCCGGTTACGCTTCGCGTACTAGGTGATCCTGAAATGACTGCGAAGGTGAAGCTGATCTGGACTCCAGCACACTCGTCGCTCCCCGGCAACGAGGATGCTCACGACGCGGCCCGAGGTCTCACTCGCCGGGCCGGAGCAACGTCGGACCCCTCCATCGAATCGTTGACGGGGGGCGACAGACTGGTTACGTTCCGAGACATCCTCGATCATTACGCCGGCGAAAGGATGCGCTACCCTCCGGCGCATCCCTCGCTGGACAAAAGACAAGCTGTAGCTTGGCGGCGACTACAGATAGGCACCTACCCTAGTCCTGCCCAGCTCAGCCGATGGTATCCGGATCGCTACAAGGGAGACTGCCAGCTATGCGGTGCAAGAGCGACTCTTCGCCACATTATTTGGGAATTCAGCCGGCTCGACCGCAAAGCCCAGCCACTACTAAAAAAGATCACCAACCAAGAGAGCTGGGAAGCTCTTCTTCTCTGCACCGACCTTAAGGTGCAGGAACAAGTCGTCCGACTGGCCGAGGTCGCCGCTGGAGTCCAAGGGATTCTGGCCGTCGCCTAAGGGGTGATTGGGAGGGGACTCCTAGATGGGTTTTCGACCTATCGCTTAGTCTTTCTGGGCGCAATTAAAGGTTGCCTGCTGCTGCTGCTGCTGTGATATCAGATAAAGCTTCAGATAACTGGCAACCATGATTCTAAGCCACAAGACGGGTAATTGTCGTTACTATGAAGCGTAGCTTATTTAGTGGCAGTAGCGTATACGCTACCGCCAGCTTCAGCCACTGCCGTGACTGGAGCTGGCTGAAGTGCAAGGTCGCGTAATCAAGGTCACGTAAGCGCCGGTCGCGTAAGCTCGTAAGCGCAGGTAGCTGAAGCTTAACGTAATCTGACGTCCTTGACGTTGTCCTGAAGGTCGTCCCAGAGGTAGTCCTAGACGTCGTCTTTAACGTCGTCTTCTAGGACGCCGTCTTCGATGTCGTCCTTGAGGTCGTCTTAGACGGCGTCCTAGAAGTCGTCCTAGACATCGTTTTTGACGTCGTTCAAGACGCCGTCCTCTAGAGTCGACCTCGACGTCATCCTTAACGTCGTCCTCGATGTCGCGCTTGAGGTCGCCCAAGAGGTCGCCCTAGTGGTCGTCCTCGACGTCGTCCTTAACGCAGTCCTTGACGTTGTCTTCGACGTCATCCTAGACGCCGTCCTCGATGTGTGCTTGGGATATTACAACCATTTCATAACGTACCATTTCTTTTCCTAATTGTTTGTATTAACGAAGGTTGAATGGACGTGCGTGTAATTTTTTGTCTCACATGTTAATTACTGCCATCTTGTATGGACGACATATCATTTGCAAACCTAGCAACATTTCATGTACTTCAAAAGAAAATCGTACGCTGTGTTTGTAATGCTCCTGATGAAGCTCATACACTGCCGTTACTTTAGCGACGTTCAATTATTATGTACAGCTTTTGATCTGTATACGTATAGACAAGCCGGAATCAAAAAGAAACATTGGAAGTTTAACAGCAGAAACGGTCCTGCTTATAAAACCCGCCACATTGAACACTCGAACGTGAGCGTGTGCAGAACAAACTACGGATCCCAACTGCTCAAACACGAGCTTCTAAATAATGTTTGTTTGGTCGCTATTAGTTTTGGTAAATTATGCTCACTCTATTTATAGTTTTATTTGTTGCGTTTAATAATGTTCTCTTTTCTTAATGGTTCAATGCTATTACTCCTACGAAAAGTGTGTTTATACTTAGTTTTTAGAACTTTTCATTTTTGTACAGTTTCTCTGAAGCACTGTCTGCCAGGGCTCGCAATTAAGCTGCCGTAGCCAGCTTTTTTCATCGCTCCCCTCCATAAGTGATGAAATAAATGGATTATTTTTAGTCCCGATAACGATATGATGAACGCACTAAGGCGTCGGCGGAGTATCGGGTATCATTATCGTAGCCATCAGAACTATTGTGAGCACAAATTCAAGATATTGCAAATTTAATTTTATAAAAATCGATGCAAAACAGAAAAAAAATTGTTTTCACTAGGAATGATAAATATGAGTTCCGGTTGGTTCTTAACTGTATGGGTCGATATTGTATCATTGCCGACTGTAATTATTCCGGAAAGTATAACGAGTTTTCAAGTTGAAAGGCTGAAATGTATGCATGGGCGGTTTCATTTGGACTCAGGCAACGAGGTGCAGTCGTATTTTTTATTTTGCTTCAAATTTTTATATTTTGTGGCGCATGTTCCAAGAAGAATAATCCTTTTTGTTTTAATGTCCTGACATGTATAGTTTCTGAGAAAAAAAATATCAAAGAAGCCGGAAAGAACGACGAGGATTTGACGATTGTCGTGTGTGGCGTTTTTGAATCACTCTCAACTTCAGAGTATTCAAAAGAGAGCGTCTATATTTTTTTAGTCTGATATCTGTGTAAGTAGGTAAAACGACATTATAACTATTATTTATTGTTCGTCGCTCCAATCTTTGTAAAAATCCCCAAGCATGCCTCCGCGAACAACTGTGATCTAAATTGCGGATTTGTTTTAAAGTCGACCGTGTTCAGTATCGCTTTTAAAATAATACCACGTCTAGAACCTTTCATTGCCTTAAAAATTAAGCAAGGTGTTTGCCTTTATCAAGTACGAGTACTGAGAAATAAATTATGAAACAGAGGAGGTTTTCACTTTTCGTTCGATTTAACACGCTGTATAAAAAATAAATATATATATTTTTAATTTTCTTGCTTTTTCTCGCGTCGCGTTCTCTTTACACCCTTCTTTCACCCAGAATACATTCCGTTAGAGGTATATGCACTGGCTTTGAGTTTTAAGCCTGTAAATATGCTAAAAAGGAGCAAATGCCGATGGTGGGGTTTGACGATTGTCGTGTGTGGCGTTTTGAACCACTCTCAATCTCAAAGTATTCAAAAGCAAGATTCTATACTTTTTATTGTTATGTATATATGCAAGTTGGTAAAAGGACATTCCAACTACTATTTCTTATTCGTCGATCCAATCTTTGTAAAAATCGCCAAACATGCCTCCGCGAACAAACTATGACCTAAACTGTGGATTTTTTTTAGTCCACTATGTTTAGTTTTGTTTTTAAAATAATACCACGTGTAGAACCTTTTATTGCCTTCCACATTATGCAAAGTTTGTGTCTTAATCACGTATGAGTTCCGAGAAATAAATTATGAAACAGAGAAGGTTTTCACCTTCTGTTTAATTTCAGCGCACTTGTATAAATTTTGTTTTTTAATTTCTCTCGCGTCGCGTGTTTTTCACACACGTCTTTTAGCCAGCATACATTCTGTTAGAGGTATATGCATTAGTTTTGAGCTTTAAGCCTCTAAATATGCTTAAAAAGAGAAAATGCTGATGGTGAGTTTATGGGTTATAGCTGTATATTTTATTCTTTATTATAATAATCTAAGGGACGTTTAATAAAGAATCATATAAAAGACATTGATGTAGTTAGGCGTATAATAACAAGTTTGCAACTCCAAACGTCTAAACACTATAAAATCGCAATTGCCGAAAGCGGGTTTTCAAACAATTTTCACCGGTGCCATGATGGGAGAGGCCTCAAGCCTAAAACCTATGCGCTAAATAATCTATACTACGTGAGAAATATTAAAGTTTAATATTGTAAAACATTAGAGTAAAATACACTTCCTATTGGAAACCTAGGTTTGAAAATGCGAAATTTTATATTTTGAACGCGAAATTCACAGAACAGAACAATTTTTAGCACATTTAGAGGCTTAAAACTCAAAAGCAGTGCATATGCCTCTAACGGAATGTATTCTGGGTAAAAGGAAAGTTTAAAAAGAACGCGACGAAAAAAAAAAAAAAAAAGAAATGTTCTTTTTTGTTTTTTATATACAGCGTGCTAATGGAAGGAAAAGTGAAAACCTTCTTTGTTTCATAATTTATTTCTGAGTACTTGTACATGATAAAGGCAAAGTTTTGTTTAATTTAGAAGACAATGAAAGGTTCTACATGTGATATTATTTTAAAAGCAATACTAAACAGAGTCGGCTAAAAAAACAATCCGCAGTTTAGGCCACAGTTGTTCGCGGAGGCATGTTGGAAATGTTTACAAAGATTGGATCGACGAATAATAAATAGTAGTTGGAATTTAGTTTTACCGACTTGCATGTATATATCACAATAAAAAATATAGAAGCTCTCTTATGAATACTTTAGATTGAGAGTGGTTCAAAAACGCCACACACGACAATCGTCAAAACCCACCATCGGCATTTGTCATTTTTTAGCATATTTACAGGCTTAAAACTCAAAACCAGTGCATATACCTCTAACGGAATGTATTCTGGATAAAAGAAGGGTGTAAAGTGAACGCGGCGCGAAAAAAAGAAAAAGAATTAGAAATGTTTGTTTTTATATACAGTGTGCTGAAATTGAGCGAAAAGTGAAAACTTTCTCTGTTTCATAATTTATTTCTCAGTACTCGTACATGATAAGGACACACACTTTACTTAATTTGGAAGGCAAAGAAAGGTTCTACACGTGGTATTATTTTAAAAGCGATACTGAACACAGTCGACTTTAAAAAAAAAAAAAAAAAGATCCGCAATTTAGGTCACAGTTGCTCGCGGAGGCATGTTTGGGAATTTTTACAAAAATTTGTAAGACGAATAATAAACAGTAGTTATAAAGTCGTTTTACCTACTTGCATATATATCACACTAAAAAAAAATATAGCCGCTCTATTTTGAATACTCTGAGATTGAAAGTGATTAAAAAACGCCACACTCGACAATCGCCAAAACCTCGTCGTTCTTTCCCGCTTCTTTGAGATTCTTTTTTCTCAGAAACTAAACATGCCAGGACATTAAAATAAAAAGGATTATTCTTCTTGGAACATGCGCCACAAGATATAAAAAATTGAAGCAAAATAAAAAAATACGACTGCCTGAGGCCAAATGGAACCGCCCATACATATGTTTTACGACGTTTCGCTCAGGAGAGATATCGAGGACGCAAGCCGGGCGAAGGCCCGGTAGAGTGCCTCGATTCTAGAGAGGGTCCATCTCAAATCACGGGGAGCGCCTGCAAGTTAATGGCGGACCCGTTCGGCAGAGGTTAATCGCAATTGCGCATGCGCAACGTTATAGCGTGGCGGCGAGAAAAGCAGGTGGAAAACCAGAGATGTTTGCAGACGGTCAACGCTTTCGGCACCTCCTCGCAGCTCGTATTGCAAATGCGGCCCATTAACCACGTGACCCCGATGGAGCAGTTAGAAACTCTCTGTAATAGAGGCTCTCTAATGTCCGGTAGAGGCCCTAGATTTAAGACAGGGAACAACTTAAGCATTGTAGAGGAGCGTTTGCAATTCAATAGTGGGCGTTTCTTTTAAAGATTTTTTTTTTTTTTTTTTAGCTTGCGCGCTTCGAAGGTATGAGCCGCATTATCTTTATCCTCACCGTGATCATACCTGATCGTTGGGGATTGGCTAGAGCGTCGTTTTTATGATACGTATACCTCTGAGGAGGAGAGGCGTATAGAACAGCAAGAGTTAGTCGAAAGCGATGAAACTACCTGAAGTTTTAGCACTTACCTCGCAGTTCCGTAGGACTCACTCCCAGCGAGGAAAAGCAGGGCCTATTGCAATGCAAGTTGTGGGAGTGTAGGGGTCCCTGCAGTGACTTACGTTAGGAGCAACAGATGTGGATACTCTGCAGTGTGTTCTCTCGACTATAGACCGGATGTAATATTTACTCCAGCTGGGCCCGTGAAAACGTTGGCCTGGCACACATGTTTAAATACCAGGAGTTGCCGAGAAAAATAAAACGTCTTTTTTTTGGTCTTGGTAAATGAACAATGCATCGCGCAATGCTCATACTGAGTGAGAATGTGACGCTAGCGTTTGGGTTATAACGCGCTCCGTTTTAGCTTCAGCAAGATCCAACTGTTTCTACTTACCCCCCTAAATGAAGTTTGCAGGGGGCATGCAGTCGTGGTGTCGACGTTGCGAAAAATCGAACGACAGGGTGACTGTGTAGAGAAATGACGAAGTTATTGCTTTCTGATGCGGGCCCTTTTTATAAGTTCTGAGACCTTAGACCTTGAATGCCCCTCGTAACTGAAGGCTGTAACATCTCATGTGTTTGTTATGTTGCAGCAAACTGTAAATAAACCCCCGATGTGTGTAAACAGAAATCACTTGAAAGAATAGATGTGGGCGTTGTCAGTGGCCTTTAAGGTGCCCCAGATATAACAAAAACGGCGGCGCGCCTAAATTTGACCTCCACCCCTTAAAATAACAATGTTTACAATTCCAACGATTTTATTTTTAGACTAAAAAAGTGAGGCTTTGTATATCTTGGATGCCAGGCGGTAACGCCTAAAAATACCAGATGTAAAAAAAAAAAAAAAAAAAAAAAAAAAACTGGAGGGGATTTGACTGTATATGAAATCACCCACGGAACCTCATTAAAAAAGTAAACCTCCGGGACAATAGGCAGGTGAAGCGCCGTTCTCATTGTCCCCTCAGGTATTGCCATTTTCACAGCGGAGCTGCCAGGGGCTAGTTTCCCCAGGATTGTCTTTGGTGCCAAACAAATGTCGACACCCGTGGCCGACACAACACTCTGGTTGCCGCCGTCGCTCATAGATGGCGGTATAGCTGTACAGAGTGTTGTGTTTGCCGGTTGTCTGCTTGCCGCCGTCGCTCATAGATCGCGGCAACATTTCTTCAAAGGAAGAAGAGCGGGAACGGACCGAGCGGCGTTGTGCGCAGCTGCGCGAATGGTTTCGCAACCGCCGCGAGGCCGCTATCGTCTAAAGTTCCACTGCGTCGAGCGCTTCAGATTCCCTTGCAAAAGAAGGGAAGATCGCTTGCCTGGAAAGCCACCGCCGAGAACAGAAGCCACCAGCTCCGCTGCTCTTCCTTCTTCACCAAAGTGAAAAAAGCTAAAAGGTTCTTCAGGCATAACCATAATTTGAGCTTTGTCATTCGCTAGGATCCTTCTGTTTTTAACACTAAATGGCTGGCTGTATGCCCTAAAGGAAATCGAACGCTACAGCGTACGGGTACAAATTTCTCCAGGCAAAACTTTGAAATTTTTCAACGTTGCATTTCATCAAAATAACTTTTGACAAAAACAAACAAACAAACAAACAAACAAACAAACAAACATGATTGGGTGGAAAATTACGCCGCACCTCTGGAAGGACTGAGCAGTATCCATTCATTGATACATCCGTTTGCAACACTGTGCTGCCGCAGCCACACTCTTGTGTGTCTTGTAGTGTCACAGCGAATGTACACAATAAAGACGCGATTATGCGAGTGTCTTGGGTGAAGCGGATCAGCACTTGAACAGTTCACATGTGACGTTCTTCATTGTTGTCGGCAGGAGAGACGACCTTGCGCCCCAATTCGTGTACGTCTTGACGTTGTGTCGTTGAAACACAGGCGAAGTTTCTTCGTTCGCAGCAGACGACAGCCAGCCACATCGCTCCCAGGAAGAGGAGCGCTCCAGCAAGGCAACGATACATGTCGTCGTATGTCCCTGTCCGATCCCGAAAGTACCCTACGAGGAAAATAAGTAGTGACCGCGTAACCAACGGTGTACGAGTGAGTCCGCCATGTTGCGCCGATCGTGCATCTGTTAGCTTAGACACCGTTGCATCGTTTACAGCATCACAGCCCAGCGTACAATCACACCGGCCAGGAGCTTGATTTTTGAAATCGCCTGTGCACAACTGCAAACAGAACGTCCCGCCATTACCATGTCTGTGCTTCGGCAAAATCCGTGTGAAATGGCAATCCGGCTCAAGGTACTTTTTTTTTTTTTTGCGTGCACGTGCTTGCGAGCGTATGGCGCCAACCGGGACGTTACGCTGAGCTGAAGTCTGACCTCAGGCCACTGTGATGGCGCTGCTGCTGGTGCGGCGATGGCTAGACTCTTTGCGCGAATCTGGTTTGAGTACTCGCGCAGTGCTTACACGTTGCGTTGCTTGTAAACGACGGTCTATATAGGCTATGCCAAATTCGCACACTCGCTTTTGATTTCCTACAGTCTCGACCCATGACGAGGCTAAATTAACTGCGTGTAGTTAACTGACGTTTGGTTCTTGGTGGTTGGCACGCCGTTCTCTAATCTTTTTTTTGATAGACATTGTGCACACGTTCTTAGGCCAGGAAACACAACGCCGCGTGTATTTAATGAAAAAAAAATCTTGGTGGATTTGGAGCGATCCAAGAGCGCCCATACTTGCGCATTCAGTGAGGTAAATGCGAGTACGTGCTTGCAAGCGCTTGAACATACAAAAAAAAAGCGCTCTAAAACTGATTCAAATCCACTAAATGCATTCCCAATTACGGCCAGTTCTCAGATGCAGCGAAGCGCTGATTTAGTGCTGCTTGTTCAGCTTTACTTTATTTATTTTGTAGAAAAGAACGATGGGTTGCGCGACCATGCGGGCCCGTAGGTCACCGTTGAGGGGGAGGGGGAGGGGGAGACGAGGATAAAGGAAGAGAAGAAATGAAGAAAATAAAAGAGAGAGTGTGACCGTCATAGTGTCGTCATCGCTGTCGTGTATGGATCAGGCGTATCATAGGCTGCAGTGCAATTGTTCGGCTAGGCGGAGGAAAAGCCGGACTGTCCCTGCGTATGGCGACAGCACTCGTGAGTGAGGTTCTATGTCCATCTTCCTAGGCGGTTAGACCATCCTGGAACGTCAGTAGTGTCGCTATATTATGTCGCATAGCCGCGTGCGACTCAAGAATTTGGCTAGCGCTGTTAGAATTCTTTCCGCCTTGGGAGCTGTTGCTGTGGGCGTAATCAGCGCTTCCAGGGTGTCACTTGGGCATCCGAGGGCGGAGTAGGTTTGTCTTAGTTCGTCCCGCTCTTCTTTGTATAGGGGGCACACGCATAGAAGATTCGTCGGCGGTTACCCTACATTTACCTCATGCGTCATCTCGGTGGTCCTTCCATTTTGCCAGGTAGGCGGGAGTGAAGGCGCTTCTGGTGCGTAACCTGTGAAGGACGGCCGTCTCGTTTCTTTTCTGACTCCCGGGAACTTTAGCGGGTAGGGTCCATTCTCGAGCTCCGGATTGCGTGCAGAGATAATTCGCCGCGTCAATAGGCGAACGTCTGCGAAAGCGAGGACCTCAGAAATGGGGCAGTTTGGCTCGTCGTGGGCCCGGTCCGCGAGGGCGTCAACTGCTTTATTGCCCTCAATCCTGCAGTGAGATGGAAGCCACTGAAAGGTGATCGTCTATCCTCCCTTTTGGAGATTCTGAGCCTTGGCCATTACCTCCCGTGCGAGTGCAGGTGCCCTGTCGGGTTTCTCCAGGAGTCTTAGCGCCGCCCTAGAGTCCGTGAGCAAAACCTGGTTCCACGGTTGTTTCCCATCCGTCATTGGCAGTGCCAGGCGGAGGCCTGCCAGCTCGGCTGTTGTGGATGACGCATGAAAGCTCAGCTTCTCCATTCTTCTGTGTCCTTCCGAGATTGCCGCAGCCGTAGCTGTTCTTCGTTGTGTTTTCACTGACCCATCTGTGAATGTTCGTGTCCATCCGTGGTAGAACTCGTCGATGTGCTGTGATGTGTTTTGATACGCTACTGTCGCTGGGGTTACTCTCTTCGGACCCATCTGCGCGATATTAATTTGGACCTTCACTGTGGGAGGCTCACTGGGCGGCGGTAGAAATGTAATGTGGGTGGTTGGGCACCCAGCAATTTCTTCAAGGAGATTGACAAGTGTCGCAAGGTGTGCACGGCGAGTCGCTATGTTCTTCACGAGTGATACCGTGCTGGGAGTTTCTTGCATCCGTATGAGATGTCGTAGAGCCCGCTCTGTCGCTGCAATTTGCACTGTGTTTGTTCCCGATTCTACTAGCGTGTGACGTGATGATGCCGTCCGTGGGACGCCTAGACATATGCGCAGTGCCACTCTTTGTGCCCTTTCCAAGCTTGCCCACTGCCTGTGGTTGAGGTCTAGGAGTGGGAGTGCGTAGGGCGTTCGTGCTTTGATCAGTCCATGGTAACGGTTGAAGCATCATGCGTTGTGAGGTGCTTCTTCGTACCCCTCCAAGGACGCGAAGGATGGACGTCGTTTTCTTGCTCTTGTGGAGGACTGTGCTCACAGCTGGTTGCCACGAGACTCTGTCATCTAGTTTCAGGCCCAGGTATGTTGCTTGCTTTACTATTGGTACTGGGGCCCCTGCAATCTGTAGAGACAATGTGAACTTGTACGTCCTGTGTGGCGCACTGAGCAGGGCTACCGATTTTGCCGCGGTGAAAGTGAGGCCCAGTGTCGTTAGAAAATGGTAGATGTTGTCCAGAGCTCTGTGCAATTTCCTTCTGGACGCTTTTCCTACAGCAGCCTCGGTCGGCCGCCCAGATGGCAATATCATCTGCGTAAACCGCCATGTGCACTGGGCGGATCGTCCGCTCGCATATCCGGGCTGCTTGCGGGAGCGCCGCCAACGCCACACTGAACAACAGCGGGCTGAGTACGCTGCCTTGCGATACCCCTCGTGTCATACGCCTCACTGTGCTGCAGACACCCGCAGCGCTCACTTGTACTTCGCGGCCTTCCAGGAACGCGCGGATGAAGGAAGGCATTCGGTCACCGATTCCCAGTCTTTTCAGCTCTGTCACGATGCTGTTGTGTTCAACGGCATCGAAGGCCTTGGATATATCGAGGAGAACTACACCTGTTGTTCGGTGTCGGGCCTTGCCGTCCTCCAACGATGTGACCACGTCAGCATTGGCGTCCGCTGTGCATCTGTCGCGTCGAATTCCTGCGTAGCACTCTGGCAGAGCTCCTACCGTCTCGAGATGGTGCACCAGCCTGCAGAGGATTATCCGCTCGAGGAGCTTCCCGACGCACGGCGTGAGTGCTATCGGAGGGTAGGAGTTGGGCTGGTCTGACGGTTTGCCGGGCTTGAGCAGTGGCACGACGGTAACCTTCTTCCAGTCTTCCGGGAGGCATGCTGTTGTCCATACCTCGTTAAGGTATGGAGGTCTGGCAAGGCGTCCTCGTCGAGGTTTCGAAGCGCTTGATTTGTCACTCCGTCAGGTCCGGGAGCCGACTTCTTTCGAGGCAGCGATGCGAGGGCGCGTTTGAGCTCATGGAGATGAAGGTCCTCCTGTCCTATCGTCATCGCCTGAAATTCCCGCGGTCTCCATCAGATCCAGCCTTTGGGTGGTTTCCTCGGTCCCGCAGGGAGGGACGGGGTACTGAGCAGTGCGTCCGCGGTGAGTTCTATCACAGCTTGTGTGGTAATATGCAGCTTGGTGGCCATGCCGATGATGGGGTGTCGTGGTCCCGGTCTGCATGTCAAGCTCCTTGCCATTCTCCATGCGCTTGTGCTCCCTCCTTTTCCGTCCAGTGTTTCACATTTGATCAGCCGTTGTTCTCGTGCTAGCCGTTTTCCGCGCCTTTTAAATTTTGCGTCAAGTCTCCTGAACGTGACCTGGTCCTCGAGTAGCCTTGTTCTCTTGGCTCGCCGCTGGGCTTGTCTTCTTTTTGCACGAAGCTCCAGCCACTCTAGGTCTGGATTTGGCCTGTTGGTCGGCACGCTTACCGTGTGAGTCGCCAGTCGAAGTGCGTCGGCCATAGCCCGAGTGGTGGGGGGTTGACCACTAACACGCAAGCTGGAGAGGTGCCACCGGTACATAGCCCAGTCGACAACTTTGCAAGTCTTCGAGGGCGGTTTAGGGAGGTTTCCCACTACGATGGGTGTGTGGTCACTTCTCCACCCGTCGGGTTGAGGGGTCGCTCGTAGTAGTCTGAGTGTCCCGGCCGTGAATGTCAGGTCTATCACACTTTGCTGCGTGTCTGCCCTAATGAATGTTGGGATCCCTGTGCCAATTTCTTCGAAGTCCGTTGTGCCCAGGAGTTTCTGCAGTCTCCGACCTCTGACTGTTGTCTTCCCGTCTCCCCAGGACTCGTTGTGAGCATTAAAGTTGCCGCCGATCAGCATATCCTTGTCTGTGCCAAGCTCCGCTCTCCTCTCGGCCAGCACACGTGGGCGCCACTTGCCCAAATGGATGTATGTATGTCGAAACTGTCTTTTCTGCGTGCGCGCACCTGCACCCCGGCGAAGTCCGCCCTCTCTGAGCAGTACTTGGCGAAGTCCAGCTGATGGTGGTATACAATGTTCCTCACGAGTATCACTGCCCACGGATGTTTGCCTGTCTGCTTTGTCGCGTAAGCGGTGTACTGAGGGATCTTGATTTGTTTTTGTTCCATTCGTGGCTCTTGTAGCAGAAGTATATCGAATGGATGTTCCAGTAGCCGTGCTTTGAGGTCCGTGAGTCTTTGTCTTAGACCGTTACAATTCCACTGCAGAATTGTCGGGCCTCCGGTGTCTTGGGTTGTTCTGGTCGTTTTATTGTGTGCTGTCATCAATAGGTCGTTCCGGGGACACTAGCAATACACTTTCAGCTACGCCATGAGGCATTTGATGACTGATAAAAGATGATTTCGGCGGTGACTAGTCTAAAACAAAGACAGTTATTCTGCTCACGAGTAGGGAAAGCATGAAAGACCTTCGGAATGCCATCATAATAAGGGGCTCTAGGGAAAGGATTGCCCCGATCACTTGATGAAGCGCTGGCGAAGGCGAGACGGTGTTCAATAGTCCACGAAGCGCAGTGATCGCAAGTGCAATTATGGCTTTAAAAGGAGAACCATGTTCCATTCCACTTGTCTGGTTGGATGTCGGCATATGCCCCTCCGAAACCGTGTGCGAGGTGATGTCTTTGCTATTTGGCTGTTCCCAAAAGGATGATTTTTGAGAACTGTTTGTGTTTAGAAAATTTTATTTACAACAGTGGTGTCATGCCCAGAACAAAACCAAAACCCGAAAAAGCGCTATGTAGACGCTACGCCCACGGACTTCTCACTTGCGCCCTCCGGAGTCTTAAGCAGAGGGAACTCTTCAGCAGTCACAGGAGGTACATTGTTGATGGTGTTCTTAGATGAGAGCGTGTTTTTAGCAGCCGGTTTCTTGCTAAACTGTCTCTTAGCATGTACGGCTCCTTTCGCTTCGCAAAATGTGGTGTTGTGCTCGAGCTTGTACCTTATAATCTCAGTCTCTCTCTCTTTAACCGGGCAATCCGCTGCGTTAGAGGCATGGTCACCTTCGCAGTTCACGCAGTACGGGCCGCCTTTGCACATGCCGTTATTACTTTTGCCGCACCGATGGCACAGTTGAGACATAGTCGTGCATGCAGCTGCGATGTGGCCAAACTTGTAGCACTTGTAACATTGCAGAGGGCGTGCTCTGTAGGGAATCACTTCTGTTCTCACGAGGCCAACTTTCACATGTTGAGGCGCCTGCTCTCCTGCAAATGTTACGCGTACCACGGGCGATGTTTTGCCGAGTCGCTTCATTTCAACTATGCCGATGGATGACTGCAGCTGTGTCTTTATGTCAATTTCGGTATAGTCCGGGTCTATATCCCGGAGGACGCCAAAACTGCCTGAGTGTTCTCTTGGTAGGTAGGCTCTCACCGGCATTGTACAAAGCTTGGTCACCTTGAGGAGCTCGGCTTTGAACGTGGGTTTTTTCACGTCGACTGCAAGGATGTTCCGAGCTTTGTTTACGCGAAAAACAGTGACCATGCCTGGCGCAGCGTTGTTCAGAAAGTCTGTGACTCTGAACTTGCCGAGCGAGTCAATTTTCTGGTTGTCAGTGGGGGCATAGAGTACGGTGCATCCGACTTGAAGGCTTGCCCCTTCCTGGAGAGCTGGCGCTTTGCTCGGGCAGATCTTGCGTCGCTTTTTTCGATGAACGGCCTCATATTCTCCGTCGTCGGATTCCATGGGATCGTTGTCGTGGGTAGACATAATCGTCGATGAGGAGCTGCTGATTGTACCGGTGAGAGCTTCCTTCAGCGGAATCGTGTACCCATCTTTTACGAGCGTGGCGGAACTTGCTTGTCCTTGGTCCTCTTCGAATGCCGCCGGTAGGTGCAATTCCGTGGTGGACATTTTTGCAAATATCCTGGCCTCCTCGGAGGAGGCCCCTTATGCACTGCGATCGGATCCCTCCCTGGTTGTAGGAGACCTCGGAATTTCAGCAAGTAGGATCGTTATACAGTTAGTTATTTAGGTGGAATTAGGAGATACAGACGAAGGTAACCCAAAGCTGTGTCGTCGTCGTCGTCCTCTCTCTCTCGTAGTGCTGCTCACGTGTCGTAAAGCACTTATCGTCTGCCATGAGCAACAGTTTTGACGGTGCGATACAAAGCTGGTGAACCTTCCCGTGAGCACGCACTTAGCGTGAGGTCAGCGCTATGCCTGTAGCGCTCCGCTGCATGTGTGAACAGGCCTAAAGGACAGTTCTCACATGGAGCGAAGCGCTGATGTAGCGTTGTTCACGTGTCGTCAGATACTTACCGTCTGCCATGAGCAACAGTTTTGACGGTGCGATACAAAGCTGGTGAACTCTCCCACCTGTACGCGCTTAGCGCGAGGTCAGCGCTATGCTTTTAGCGCTCCGCTGCATCTGTGAACAGTCCGTGGGCGTTTCAAGCAGTCAAGACTGAAGGAAATAACACGGGTTGCTTGCGTTGCTTTAGTGGTATCGGTAGTAGCGGCGTATCGGCACATAAAAGTCACAGCCATTCTACATACAATCTCATTGATGTCTTAAAACCGCGCAAAGGTTTTCAATAACTAAAATTTAAATTTTTTTTGTTTTGATAAGAGGCGTTAACTTTTCTATAGTATTAGAATATGAGAGTCTTATGTAAAGGACATCACTTGACAAACTAATGATATGATTCTTTATGTGCTAGCGCTTTCTTAAGTTTGAACGCCTTCTCCGCTTTGTGCTTTTCAGCAGGTGGGAAATGAAATCGACAAGGTTTAAGTTGTGATTGAAATCGGACCGGCTTTTATATATTAATTTAAATACAACCTTATGTAAAAAAAGAAATATATATATATATATATATATATATATATATATAGATCGCATTTATCATTTGTCTATTATTTGAGACTTTTATGTGTCATTGTTGCGTATTTAAATCAAGAAATTACCAAGCATGAAATATATATATATCAGGCTGAGCACGAACACAAATTATTCTGAGCAAATGGGAACGTTGAGCTTCCTTTTTACCCTCCACTTCATCCGCCATTTACGTATCGTCCTACTACGCGTAGATAAGAAAGCGAAAGAAACTTACAAAATAAAAGCAATGCCGTATTGCAATAATATCAGAACGCAAAAGAACAAGGAAATACAACTTTTTAACCAACTAAAAATATCATGTTGACCTCAAGAGCGCACAGGGGACGAGTACAAAAGAGAGGAGCACACAAGACACACAAGCGCTGTCTGGGAACTAAAATATAATACGCAAAGGAAGAAGATGAAAGCGCCGAAAAGGCTCGCACTCTAAGAGCGCGCAACAGACACATTTAAAGAGATACTGAACCAAGGAATTTATAGACGCTTTGCTGCAGCTGTGCATGGACGCCGCCATAACTGACCTTCAGTTTTTGTTTCCTCCTACTCCGTTTATTTCACTTCATCATTACCATAGCAGGCCAGGTTATTGCCATCCTAGATTCAACTGTGTCCTTTTCTAAAGCATCGGCCTTTGTAGGGGATCGTCAACTACCGTTTCAGTTGCTCGGCATCTCGGTAAGACAAGAGAAGGTCAGCAATGGCGGCTGTAATTTGGCGCGTGTGTAAAGCGTCTATACCCGTGCCACACGGGCAACTCGAACGCCATTTACAACGAATGACATTTGAACGATCGGCTAACCAGCGCACGACACTCCGAGCGTGGGGCGTTTCACGCGCGGCAGATCGCGAGCCGATTCGTCGATCACACGAATGTCATTTGTTGTAAATGGCATTGGAGTTGCCCGTGTGGCACGGGTATTAAAGGTCCGTTCACACGATGCATTTTTCTCGCGCATCTAGCGTCGCGAAACGTAGTTTCGCGAAATGGTTGCGCCGTCTGAACGAGTCCGAAAAGAACGCGCGCATCTAAAAAAAGTTGCGCGCACACCTCGCTTTTGGAGCGAGCTTTTGCTGAAACTTTGCCGAGTCCTGTCAATCACTCTGAGGGCGCCGCCAATGGCCGCTCAGAAACGCTCTCACGTGGCCTTTGAGGGGGGAGCGAGCTGTTTGAGAAGACCACTTTACTGCCGGTGTTGTAGCCGAGCCAAATCCGAAAAAAACCGAAACCACGAGCGATGGATACTGCCGGCGCTTCCGGAAGCACGTCAAACACCACTGAAGGAAAAGTGAGTAGCATATCGGAAAAAAAAAACAGCGATGGACGAAGACGTAATTGGTGATGATGATAATTCGCGTCTATTTTAGTCATAATTAAGAAATAAAACCTTGAGACAAGGAAACAAAAGGGGACGTACACAGTACCGTCTCAAAACCACCACAGCGTAAAGCTCTCATTTACTTCCACAACAGTCTTCTTCTTTGTCAACCTCCATCCAAATTATACATATTCAACAGTAAATAAAGTAAATGGCAGTAAATGACAATTCAAAAACTAGTAAATGACAATTTAAGAGTAAATTAAGTAAATGGAATTAAATGACAGCTGTATGCTGTGCTAGTTTTAACTTTTAAGACGGTGGTGTGTATGTCCCTTTTTGTTTCCTTGTTTAAGGTTTTATTTCTTAATTATGATTGTTCACCAGCTCGCCTGCGTTTTGACTCTTAGAATGTGGCGGGAGATGGAGAACACGACGCTGAATGGCTAATGGTGATGATGATGATGTTGGCTTTCAACTGAAGCGCCACTTTATGGTCAACACCCAAACTATTTTCGCGAGTCTAAACGTCATCGTTGTTGCACGTGAAGCGGTACGTGTCAACGAGCACATTTCGCGAAACTTGAGTGTCGCGAAACTGTTGCGCGCCTAAAAGATGCATCGTGTCAACAGACCTTTAAGGGGTAATCACACGAGGGAGAAATCCCGGGGATTTCTCCCCGGCACGCTCATCCCACAACGAAAACGTCAGGCTTTGCGATGTTCAAAAGCCTCGCGTTTTCATCTCGTGATGCGCGCGTACCGGGGAAAAATCCCCGGGATTTCTCCCTCGTGTGAATACCCCTTCAGTGCCCACAATAAGTGGCGCACGTTCTTTCCACGTGCCAGCATCCGCCGGTGTGCGTGAGCACACGCAACCAAAATGACGTCGATGACCTCCATTCGCGGTTAAGATGACAGTGAAATGAATGGGCTTCGGGCCATTGGAGAATAAAGACAAGTTTTTCATCTAAACAGTGGTGTCTGGTGTAAAAGCTAAGCGATGAATTGGTCTAACGAGCACGTAGCTTTCACTTGTAGAAATGAAAAGCCTGTTTTTATTCTTCTTTGGCCCGAAGCCCATGCATTTCACTGTCCTGCGCGAAAGGAGGTCTTTGACGTCATTTTTGTTGCGTGTGCTCGCGCACACGGGCTGCTGCTGGCTCGTGGAAAGAACGTGCACTTATCATGGGCACTAAATTCTTTGGTTCAGAATCTCTTAGCGCAGTGGTGCTCAACCAATGATGTTTCGCGGACCCCTTGTGGATCGGCGGAGACGATGGAGGATCCCGTTCGTGGTGAGAGGAGAGGAGAGGTATAGGTTAAATATAATAATGATTTAATAAATGAATATAACTAAGGGCTAGTGTGAAGTAGACCCCCTTTTTGACATCAACACGACAAAACTTGCCCGAAAACTGAAACATTTCCTCTCGACCTGATAAAAAGACAACTTTTGTTGCCGGTTGTGACTGATGAGGCAGTGCTTCGCGGACCCCTAGAATGCCTTCGCGGACCCTAAGGGGTCCGCGGACCCCCCTTTGAGAACCACTGTCTTAGCATAAGAGGTAGGGTTCACGCAGGAAATCCAAACCAAAATGACATAATTTCACACTACAAATTAATGCTATTACGCAAGGACCTATCGAAAAATAAGGTTTCCTCATCCAACAGCCACACGAAAGGCTGGCTAACGCAGCCCCACTATGCGTTACTTGGCTCAGTTAAGCCCTGTATTGAGAATCCCGCGAAACCAGACCTCTACACGTTACTGAAAAAAAAAAAAAGTAACCGATTGCAATTACAATCACTTTACTGTAAAAAGTAACCGACTACAATTACAACTACAACCTTATAAAGTAATGAAAAATTACTCTAAAATAATTGATTACTTCCCACGTTACTTTTCATTGAACTTTTTTTTATTGCGGTAGCATAAATCTCAAAATCGCGCACTCAGTTGTCCCCCCCAAAAAAAAGAAAAGAAAAAAGAAAGCCCTGACCGTTTTTGCTTAGAGCTGAGTGAGTGACGCCAACACACCCAATCCCACTCGTAAATAAATAAATAAGAAGAGTGCCGTTTAAATACATTACTTGCAAGAGGCTTAATAAGGTCGTTTTTCACACCCAAACGTAGTCTTCGGTGTACCAAAAGAAAAAAATAAGAAAAAAATATTTACCCAGGAAACGAAGCATAGTGAATTGGCTTACTAACCCTCGAGGCCCCGCGCTTAGTGATTCCGAAAAATAAATAAAATAAAACAAATTGACCATTGCCCGGAGCTGAGCGACTCCTACACATCACCCCCCCCCCCTCAAAACAAAAATAAAAAAAAATAGAAAAAAGAAATTGAGAAAAAGTGTA
Source organism: Ixodes scapularis (assembly GCF_016920785.2). NCBI lineage: Eukaryota > Metazoa > Arthropoda > Arachnida > Ixodida > Ixodidae > Ixodes > Ixodes scapularis. The sequence goes on along the minus strand of NW_024609846.1, from coordinate 61,033,545 downwards.
ATGGGTAATTTTGTAATCGAATACCGCAAAAAATAATTCAATTACAAGGATCAGTACTCCTTAAAGGAAGTAATTGAAGCGTTACAAAATTACCGTAAAATGTAATGGCGATTACAAGTAATCCATTACTTGAAACGCGTTACGTAAAAGTCTGCTTGAAGCTGTTTAGAAACTCCAGCTGTATGACCGTAGAAAATTTTCTCGAACTTTTGCGATTCTATATCAACTCTTTGATTCCTGGATGGAGAGAGGGAGAGAGTGAACATGTTTATTTTATATGATAGGATTCCCGTCTATGAGTGGTGTGCTCTGAGACGAGGGGGGGGGGGGTGGAGGGTTATAAGGAGGGGATGTGGATGACTATGGTGGTATTAAATGAATTGATGAGCCCCAGATTCCCTGATGAATTCAACCAGGGAGTCTAGGATCGCCTTTCGGTGCTGCTCCTGGCCTCTGGGGTGAGTCCAGTCGCTAAGCCTCCTTGGTTGGTCCTGAGCGGGTAATTTTTTCTACGCCGTTTTTCTGTGGTCTTCCAGGCCTCTGCACTCCCACAGTAAGTGCTTGATACCTGCCACCTTATTTTCTCTCCAGGCCCTTGCAGATAGGGTCTTCTTCCTCCAGTAGCCCAAAGGCTGCCAGTTTGGCGGGCGTTAGTGCAGTGCCGGTTCTGATTCTGCGAAGTCTGGTCGCTTCCCATCTTCGGTATCCATTTGGTAGTGGGTCTTCCTCTGTTGGTACGAGTCCCCCGAGGTAGGCTCTCCTAGCCTGTCTTGCTAGTCCGACCTTCTCCACAGTATCTTCCGTTTTCTCGTTGTCCTCCCGAGTGGTTGAGCCTGTCGCGGATCTGTTGCTGCTGGCTGCCTCCGCTGCGACTTGGTGAGCCCACTCGTTCCCGGGAATCTGCGCATGGCCCGGAATCCCCTCTAATGTCAGCACGATGCCCTTCGCTTGTAGCTCTCTAAAAATCGCTTTAATTCTCTTGGCCGTTCTGCTTTTGGGTTTGCTGTCTCGACACGCCCGGAGTGCTTCTTGTGAATCAGTAAAAATTCTCGCTCTCCTTGGTCCTTCCGTAATTTTCAGTATATCGATGGTCGCTTCAAGGATTGCCCTGAGTTCTGCTTCGCGCACGGAGGAGTTCTCAGGTAGTCTCCTGGTGCTTTCTCTCCCTGTTTTTGGGTCAATCCAAGCCGTGACCGTGGTTAAGTCAGTCTTAGATTTGTCCGTGTATCTGATTTCCTCTTCGTGCGCGTGTTCGTCGCACCATTTAGTGTGTTGTGTTGCCGCTCGTGCTCTGCGTCCTTGGTTATGCGCCCTGGGCAGGGGTCGATGATCAACGATTTTTGTGTCTTGCCACGGTGGTGCTGGGTCTTCCAGTGGAAGTCTCCCCTCTGCCTCGTAGCCCATGATTTCAAGTAGCTTTCTGTCGTGGTTTGTTCTCTCAAGCCTTTGAAAGTACGCTATGCTCTGCACCTCCGCCCGGTCTTGGATCTGGTTCATTCCTGCATTATTCTTTAGGTCTTCCAGGGCTGTATAATTAAGAAGTCCTGTGACAAGTCTCATGGTGCGGTGATTTTGTCGTTCTAATCGCTTCCATTGCGTTTTGGTTAGGTTGAGCCAATTACAGCTATATAGCGCCTTGGCCGTTAGTAGCGCGTTTGTCAAAATCCTCATTGTGTCTTCATCGGCTCCCCAGGACTTGGATGTCGCCTTTCGCACGAGCTTTAGAGTCTGCCCCCATGATGTTTCTAGAGCTGGTGGCCATTTCGTACTGCGGGCGGTTTCTTCGAACGTTACGCCGAGTATCTTTATTTGCTTTTCTCTCTTTATTTTCTGTCCTTGGATGTGTAAGTCTACTTGGTCCGCGACGCCTTTTCGATCATCTCTTGGCCTGGCCACGACCATGAATTGAGTGTTTTCAGGCGACGCTTGCATGCCGACATTCTGGAGATACTCGAGGACTTCATTTATTCCTTGCTGCATGGTTTGTTCCTGGTTAGCCATTGCTCCTCCCTTTGTCCATAATGTGATGTCGTCGGCATATATAGTAAATCCAAGGCCCGTAACGCGTCTGAGTCTGGCTGGAAGACCAGCCATCACCATGTTAAAGAGGGTTGGTGATATATCAGCCCCTTGCGGGACCCCCTTGCCGTTAGACATCTCTGGCCCCTCGTTTCTCCGAGTTTCACTTGAAACTTTCTGTCTGTGAGGAAGCTACGTATAAACCGAAACGTTTTAACCCTCATACCACAGTCTTTGGTACCTTGAATGACTGCCCAGTGAGGAACCTCATCAAATGCCTTCTTGATATCCAGCGCTACAATAAGCCTTGGGTCTATCGCATCTTTGTCGGCCATCACTTCCTCGTAAAGGAGTTTTAGACTATACTGGGTGCCCATGGCCTCCATGAAACCAGTCTGCCTGGCATCAAGTCTGTCGTAAGTCTCCAGGTACCACTGAATTCTACGCAGTACTATCTTCTCCATCGTTTTGCATACGTTGGATGTCAGTGAGACCGGCCTGAAGTTTTCAATCTTATCTTGCGGTTTTCCTGGCTGGATGAAAAGACGGTCTTTTTTCGCAGAGATCTGGTGTGTGTATGGGATCGCGTGTCACACCAGTTTTTAGTTTGATTTGTCTAGCAAGGGCGGATCATGTAATTGATAACAACCTCAGCACGACTCAAGTGACAAATGTATTTCGATATGTAAATAATTTTTGCTTTGTTTTGTCAAGTACTGACGAAGTCGAAGATATGGACAAGGTCATGGTAATATCTGAAAAGTGTGGTTTTGACCGTAAGTTCACATTAAAAAAATCCTCAGGAAGAAAAGATGCAATCCCTGGATCTTTCAATATGACTTAATAGCAACCATACCTGCGGAAAGTTTTTACTTCGTTAAAAAAAAAGAATCCTACATAATAATTTAGCTCATTCGAAAATGGTAAAGATTTTCATCCTTAAAACACCTTTAACTAAATTCTTTTTCCACTCAGTCACGAAAAGCTTTACCGCCTAAGTTGAGCGACTCAGGTCGTCGGGATTCCAGTCTCAAGTTTTAAATGAAGTGGTGGGAGCTTTGGTGCCTAAGCTCAAAAGTAGCCAAAAGCGTAGACGCAGAAGACACCAAATACGATCAGTGATGGTCCTATACATGCACAAAATTGCGAATAATTTAAGAAGAGTGGCCAATAGATGTGATGTTCCTGTGGTATTTTCGGCTCCGCTAAAATGGCTCGGATCTGATCAAACGTTCGCTCAAAATCTGACAACCTTACGAAAGCGGTAGGCCGAAAATGTCACAAGCATCACTTTGTTTCCTGTTCAGCCGGTGTTGTGCACAACATACTGACATGTGGCAGACATTACATGGGACAGACTGGTCTTTGCTTAAATGACAGCCTTACCGAACATTATCAATCCCTGAAATCAACGGTGGGGAGTAACCTTCCATTACACTGCGGATCGTTTTGGTGTTCACTATCTTTTCAGAGCACAACAATTATTTTAAGATATTAAGACAAAGACACTCGCGAACTTCTAGAAGCATATATTAACAATAGTTTAGGAAATTACTGCATTAGCCAGCCTCCCGTCGGGCTGTTGGATGAGGAAACCTTATTTTTAGACAGGTCCTTCTGCAATACAATTAATTTGTAGCTTTACATTATGCCTTTTTGATTTGGAGTTCTTATGTGAACCCTACCTTTTAAGCTGTAAGTAGTCTGCCTTTAAGCTGTGTCTGTGGCGCGCTCTAAAGTTGGGGTCACACTGCTAATGCCCGAGTCCCACTAGAGCGACAAACAGAAAAAAAAAATGACAGCTACAAGCCTAAAACCAGAGTTTTTCGCGATTTGACAGCCTTTGAAGAATAAAAGAGGCTATGCTGATACATGATCATCATTCACACGAAGGTACCTTTGCAGGCTTGCAATCACTCGTGCTTACTTAACGATCACCAAACGACTAAACGCCTACCAAAGGTACCATCGCGAGCATGCTGCATGTGTTTGAGCCTTGTCGCTGCCGTTTGTTTCTGTTTATCGCTCTAGTGGGATTCGGGCATTATGCATCATATAAAAGACAGCCTGCATACAGATTCGAACGCAAGTCACCGCGAGGTCCGTGCTTGGAATGCTGCATGGTAATGAGTTCTAGAACAAAATGGCACGCACACATTTGAACCGCGGATACTGCGGTTACTCGTGTTGGCATACTGTCTTTTGTGTGTTGCATGAACAGTGTGACGCCCCGCTTTATAGTGCGAGCTTCTTCGATGCTTTCATATTTTTCTTTGTTTGTGTATTACATTCCAGATGATCCAAGTCAACGCTTGTGTGTTTCGATCTGGATGAGTATCGTACCGGCGTGCGGTCATGTATCACTACTGCGTGGTGCACGTTAAAGACCCCAGGCTAGCGGTTGTACTGCACTGGCTAAATTGCTCATCTACAGCGAGTGACTCGTCGCAACTTTAAATGGCTGACCTACACGCTGTATAAACGTCCACATAACCCAATCTGACTTTTGCGCATACCGGCTCGGAACTGCAGAACTCAGGGATCCACCCCTGCCTGTTTCGATCTCGATGAGCATTGTACCGGCGTGCGGTCGTGTATCACTGGAGCCAAAGACCGTAGGCTAGCAGTAGTACTGAACCGGCTAAATTTTTCATCCATAGTGGGTAACAATGGTCGCCATGTTCTAGCAGACTGAACTCCGGCTCTAAAAAGAACTAACGACTAATTTGTCTTCCCTTATGTGTTCCTTTCCTATGTTCTCCGTCCTTCGTGCGCTGTAATATGCAACATGTCGTCATACCAACTAGCGCAGCTCACCACCCTGATAAAAATACCGAACTGTTTTTTTTTGTTGCTTAGTGTAGGTCAAATCAATAAAAAGTTTTTGATTCAACTGTACCTTGTACTTGCAGTAATTTTTTCTTCCGCATTGTTTTCCGTGATCGGAGGGATTGAGAATTATATATCGTGTTTGAATATACTCCTAGTAATTAAGACGCACTATTTTATGGCCACGGTCATTTAAATTAAATTAATCTAATTTCTTTAAAGTAAATACGATTTAAATCAAATACATCGGATTTACTTCATTTTTTCAAAATAATTATGGTTTTGCTTCTACCCAGTGAATAGTTAAGCAAAGTTGCAACAAAAATGTGCTCTATAGATGATCGTCATGGGTGCCTATAGGGCGGCCACAATGAATCCTATCACGCTGCAAAACGGAAATAATCTACGTACCTCAAACGTTCACCAGATGTGCATTTATATAGTGGATTGCCTTTTTATGGTCTAAAATAAACATTGCCGGTAACCCTCACAAACTTGCAAGGGTCAATGACAGACGAGTTCGCAGACAACCAGGTTAGCGATAGTCGTAACTTTTGGCGCCATGCACCTATAGGTGCAGTGAACGAATGACGCACTCTGTGGTCTGCTTTTTTAATGGTCTAAAAAAACAAACATATACTCCACATGCATTATGACCCCACGTGAATAAGTTTTTGTTTACTTACCTAGTATGAGAGGATTACATAGCTGCAGCGGAACTTTTATTACTCCGATGATGCCATACATCGTCGGTAATTTCTCCAAGCCAAAGTACTCGACGGCCAAGACGTCATACATCACAGTTCCAGAACCATGGAAAAATGCGCTAAAAGCTTCTATAGCTGCAAGTGAGCTGTAGGTAGTCGCACAAGGTGCAGCCATCATGACAGTAGCCATGAAAAGATGAAGGAGCATCAACAAAGTGCTGCGGCGCAATAATCCTTTGTCTGCAAGCAACGGAAGAAACATGCGCCCAATTATATCTGTTAGGCCGAAGCACGATGTCAGCCAGACAGCGTCGTTGGTGGTAAGTCCTCTGTCCTGACAGAAGTCTGTAAGCGAGGACGTAAAGCATATATCGAATACATGCGACACGGCTGCTGAGAAGACTAACACGTGGAAGATCGGAAGGCGGACCATAGAAGACAACGTCCATGAGTAATTGGGCAAACTCTTAGTAAAAGATGTTATACTTTGGATTTCCTGTTGATGGACAGTTTTTTCCGTGGCGCATGTGAAACTGGACGGATAGGTTGACGCCGCTGATTCGCATTGCTTGGTTAACTTGTGCCACGGGGGCACTTTTAGCAGGTAGGCCAGTGGGGTGATGTTCATTGAAAATGCACCCAAGATGAAGAGACTGCTCAGAAAACTGTAGGTGTCTCCTAAGTAGAGCAGGACTTTCGGAAAGACGAAGCCCGCTATCGATATGCCGAAGGAGGTAATTCCCATGGCGACGCCCCTTAGCTTGTCGAAGTACAGCATCGCAAAGTACCTCATGGTTACGTACATGATGCCGAACCCAGTGCCTGGAAAATAAATGTTGAACATGTTTATATGCTGCAAATGTAGTTATGCACGTGGTAAGATATTGGTCAAGTTGTTTTTGTAATTATTTGCGTAATACTACGTAATTTATAATTATCCCAATAACAGTAATGAGGAGACCAGTTCGTCAAATTTCACTCGCATTAGATTCTTCCCCGAGGAAGTGAAATTTCTGATTGAATGATGGAGTTGAAAGGGCTGGTCACAGATGACGTTTTTAGATGCAAATCACCTGTGGGTCAGTATATTACTTTGGTGTAATATTCTCAGGTCTATATTTAGAAAATGCCAAAACCGGAATGTGTGTTTACATTAAACTACACCCAGATATATCGGCCCTGTGTCACATCGCCGTAGAATCACATTACTAAGATATCTGAGTGAATAGTAATCCATTCAGTGGTATAAGACAAAGGCACAACCATACAACTGAATTCCCTCCGTAACAAACAATACGTACCA